>NC_045976.1:8237886-8462886 GCF_010909765.2 Amblyraja radiata | reverse complement strand
GGATCGGATCAATTTATCAACCAGTGCAGTAATTTCGAGATCATCATTGCTGATAGCAGCTATTTAATTCCATATTTCTTATTTAATTGAATTTATGTTCTCCAGATGCCATTATGGGATTTGAAATGTAAGAAAGATGGTGGCGCGCACAGTCGCAGCGGCCCCTCGGGAGATAGTCGGAGCATTAAAAAGTGAGTGTTGTGTGTTTTGTCCAGTCTGTCCAAGGTATATGTACTGCAGGAACATGCTCCTAAACATCGGGGCAAACCACGGTAGTAGTACGGGCGCGTTTTGGTGCGATTTAGACCAAATACGCCACTATGGACTACTACTACCGGCTGCGAAGCCAAACATATCGGCCGCAGATATGAATACGACCGGAGAGAGGAGGCGGGAGAGGAGAAAGAGGAGGAGGAGGAGACGCAAGCAGTGTGAGAGGAGGCAGAAATGGGGTAAAAGAGCAGGCTCTTACACGAGGCGGAGACGGGGGAAAAGAGCAGGCATTAGCGCTAGGCTAACAGCTAACCCCACCCGACCTGCAGTGCCCTCGCTTCTCCTCTCTAATGTCCGCTCCCTGGACAACAAACTTGACGAACTGCGTCTTCTCAAGACAACATACAGGGATATAAGAGACTGCTGTGTGTTTGTTTTCACGGAATCATGGCTCCACGGCAATATCCCGGACACGGCAATACAGCTGGAGGGAATGACATCGTTCCGTGCGGACAGAGAGGCAGCTAGCTCTGGTAAGAGCCGAGGTGGAGGCCTGTGCTTGTACATAAACAAGGACTGGTGTGTGAACGCTACGATAGCCGGGAAACACTGCTCTCCGCTGATAGAATTCCTCATCGTGAAATGTCGGCCTTTCTATCTGCCGAGGGAATTCTCCGTTGTTTTTGTTGTGGCTGTATATGTTGCTCCAAGTGCTAATGTAAATTCTAAGGCCAACGAAGCACTGGGAGCTCTGCATGACGCCATCAGTGAGTTCCAGACCAAATATCCCGATAGCTTCATTGTGGTGGCTGGGGATTTTAATCACACCAGCCTTAAGACTGTGCTCCCAAAATTCAAGCAATATGTGGATTTTGAGACCAGGGGAGAGAACATCTTGGACTTGGTTTACACCAACACCCCAGAGGCTTACAAGGCAGCCTCAGCACCGCAGGATTGCTTCCTGCACACTGACTGGGATGTGTTCAGGACAGCAGCATCCTATGATGACCTCATCAACATCGAGGAGCACGCAGAGACTGTAACCAGCTACATTGCCAAGTGCACCGAGGATGTCACTATCATGAAACCTTCACTGCACGGAAACGAAAAGCCATGGATGACAGCAGAGGTGCGCTCGCTGCTGAGGCTCACTTCAGGCTCGATCACGCTGAGCACCGGCTCCCCTCAAGGCTGTGTGCTCAGCCCGCTGTTGTTCACATTGCTCACACATGACTGTGCTGCCAGATTCAGGGACAATAAGATCATAAAATTCGCGGATGACACAACAGTGGTGGGACTCATCAGCGGAGACGACGAATCAATGTACAGGGAGGAAGTAAAACAACTAGTGGACTGGTGCGGCAAAAATAATCTAGAATTAAATGTCGACAAAACGAAGGAGATGGTTGTCGACTTCAGGAGGGCGCAGCCAAAGCATACACCCCTCAACATCAGTGGCACCACAGTGGAGAGAGTGGAGAGCATAAAGTTCCTCGGTGTGCAAATTACAGACAGCCTCACCTGGTCCAGGAACACCACTGGGACCGTCAAACGGGCCCCATCAGCGACTGCACTTCCTGAGGAAACTAAAACAGGCCTCACTCCCCACCAACATCCTCAGGACTTTCTACAGGGGTACGGTGGAGTCTGTACTCACGTACTGCATAAATACGTGGTACTCCACCTGCAACTGCTCGGACAGGAAGGCTCTGCAGAGGGTAGTGAGGGGAGCAGAGAGGATCATTGACGTCTCCCTACCCTCGGTACAAGAACTGTTCCAGAGCCGCTGTCTGAAAAAAGCTCAGAGAATTGCTAAGGACAAACTGCACCCCCTCCACATACACCTGGATCTCCTGCCATCAGGCAAGAGATATCGAAGCATCAAAGCCCGGACCACAAGACTGCTAAACAGTTTCCTACCACAGTCTGTGAGGCTGCTAAATAGTCACTCTGTACTCACAGTCACTTGATTCTGCGGCTGGCACGGACACTTTAATAACTGGCACTGGCCACTTTAATAACTGGCACTGGCCACTCAAATCAGCTGCCCCGGACATTTTATGATTGGTTTATTGTATTTTAACGTTGTGTTTTACCTGCTTTTAACTATTTATACTGTTCCATCAGGGACTGGATTGTTTTTAGTGTTATTATGTGTGAAATGTTTTAAATTTCATGTGCGATGCTCCGCTATTCCCTGGGAAACGTCTTTTCATTTTGCACTGTACAACTGTTGCTTGCAAGATGACAATAAAGGTTGATTGATTGATTGATTTTAATCCTAGATCATAAATCCTGACCTCTGGATTACAGTAACGTGCGCACCGTACCTGCGATGCATCATGTTAGCCAGCAGGTGGTTTTTGGTCAGTAATTGAGTGATTCAGAGATAGATCGCTCCAATCTATTGTTAATATTCCATGATTATCCAATCCAATCCAATCCAACTTTATTTGTTAAGCACTTTAAAACAACCAATGTTGACCAAAGTGCTGTACAGAAGAATAAACAAGACATCATAAACAGACAACATAACAGAACATAACATAACAGCTCACATAAGGCGCAAAAATTACATATGAAATACAACAATAAATTAAAAGACATAAAACATGAGTAAAAATAATAGCCACGCAATAAAATAATCAAAATAAGAAATTAAATCAAGTAAATAAAGTCGACATCTTACTGGGTATCAAAGGCCACGGAGAAGAGATGGGTTTTAAGAAGTGATTTAAAAACAGACAGAGAAGAGGCCTGTTTAATGTGGAGAGGCAGATTGTTCCATAATTTGGGTGCCGACACAGCAAAGGCACGGCCCCCTCTGAGCTTGCGCTTAGTTTTAGGCCCACTCAGGAGCAGCTGATTATCTGACCTGAGAGTGCGGGCGGGTGTATAAGGGTGTAGAAGCTCAGATAGGTAGGGCGGGGCAAGACCATTCAGGGATTTAAAAGCAAATAAAAGAATTTTAAAATGGATCCTAAACTGAATAGGCAACCAGTGGAGTGAGGCTAAAATGTGCGAAATGTGCTCATGTTTACGTGTGCCAGTTAAAAGACGTACAGCTGCATTCTGTACCATCTGGAGACGGGCGATGGAGGACCCACTAACCCCCACATACAGTGCATTGCAGTAATCCAGCCGAGTGGTAACAAAGGCGTGGATTACCATCTCAAAGTGCTGCCTTGACAGAATTGGCTTTTATTTTGGCCAGCTGCCTCAAATGGAAAAAGCTTGATTTAACAACGAGTGTCAACTGACACGGAACGACAAGTCTGTCAGCTGGGTGGCGCAGCGGTAGAGTTGTTGCCTTACAGCGCCAGAGACCCAGGTTCGATCCTGTCTATGGGTGCTGCCTGTAAGCAGCTTGTACGTTCTCCCCGTGACCTGCGTGGGTTTTCTCCAGATCTCTGGGTTCCTCCGACACTGCCAAAGATGTGCAGGTTTGTAGGTTAATTGGCTTCTGTAAATTGTAAAATTGTCCCTAATGTGTAGGACAGTTCTAGTGTGCGGGGTGATTGATGGTCAGCTTGGACTCAGTGGGCCGAAGGGCTTGTTTCCGCGCTGTATTGGAGATACAGTCAAAAGTAAAACGTTTGTACGTTCTCCCCGTGATCCGCGTAGGTTTTCTCCGGGTGCTCTGGTTTCCTCCCACAATCCAAAAACGTGCAGGTTAATAGGTTAACTGGCTTCAGTAAAATTGTAAATTGTCTCTCGTGTGTTGGATAGTGTTAACGTGCGGGGAAAGGCCATTGGGCTGAAAGGCCTGTTTCCAGACTGTATCTCTAAACTGAACTAAACTACTCCAATCAGTCTGAAGAAGGGACCCGACCCAAAACTTCAGCTGCCCATTCCCTCCAGAGATGCTGCCTGACCTGCTGAGTTACTCCAGCACTTTGTGTTTTGCTCAAGGATCCAGCATCTGCAGTTCCTTGTGAATCAGAACTATGGGCCACGCTTTTTTAACAAAACACAACCAGAGACACGTTTTTGATCATGTTACAAGCTCCTCACATATCCCTGCTGCCACTGTGGAATGACAAGCATTTATGCTTTGTTGGTTGCAGTAAACGACATCTCACAATGGTTCCGTGCATTAAGATCCATTGATTTCCAAGATAAGAAAATACACTTCAGAATAACTCCATATAAATTATGCAATACAGATCTCGTCAGTCAGTTGCTGTTTAAAATAAACACTTCTTAAAAAAAATGATGTGTGGTTTAATCTGACACGGACTTGTAAATGTAATGTTGGAGCTGTTTTATTTTCCTTACACAATTAGGATTGCAAGGCAGCAACTCTACCGCTGGCCCATTTGCCACCACAACACTAGGCCCAAGGCTTACACACTGGGGGCAATTTACAGAGGGAAGAAGGTTCTCAGCCCCGAAATGTTACCCATTCCTTCTTTCCAGAGATGCTGCCTGGCCCGCTGAGTTACTCCGGCACTTTGTGTCTATTTTCAAGTCTGTGTGTTAAATAGCTTCCATAAATTGTCCCTAGTGTATAGGATAGTGCCAGTGTACGGGGTGATCACTGGTTAGCACAGACAAGGAAACATGCCCTTCAGCCCACCGAGTCCGCGCCGACCAGCGATCCCCGCACACTAACACTATCCTACACACTAGGGACAATTTACAATTTTACCAAAGCCAATTCAGCTACAAATCTGTTGCGTGGGAGGAAACCGGAGCTCCCGGAAAAAACCCACGCGGTCACGCGTAGAATGTACAAACAGCACACAGACAGCACCCGTGGTCAGGATCGAACCTGGGTCACTGGCGCTGTAAGACAGCAACTCTACCGCTGCGCCACCGTGCCACCCCTAAACTAGAGAAGGGGCTTGCATCTCCGCAGCCTCACAAGATCACGAAACTCTTCAGGGCCAATTAAGTGCTTCTGAATGTCATCAGTGTTGCAGCTCTCCCTCCTACGCGAGCTCAAACTCAACTCATGCCCACATCCCACCCTGCACTGCCATCTGTTCCCTTATCACCCGTTTACTCGCTCTCCTACATTGACAACCCACATTGGCAGAAAATAAAATATCAAGGGCGGCACGGTGGCGCAGCGGTAGAGTTGCTGCCTCACAGCGCCAGATACCCGGATTCTATCCTGGCTACAGAGTTTGTACGTTCACCCTGTGACCTGCACGGGTTTTCTCCGGGATCTCCGGTTTCCTCCCACACAAAGATGTGCAGATTTGTAGATTAATCGGCTTCTGTAAATTGCCCCGAATGTGGAGGATGTGAAACTGCGATCACAGTGAACTAGTGTACGGGTGATCATTGGTCGGCGTGGACTCGGTGAGCCGAAGGGTTGTTTCCACTCTGTAGATATCTAAACTACACAAGACTAAACTAAACTAAATTAAACTAAACTAAACTAAACTAAAGTAAGTAAATAAGTAAGTAAGTTTATTGGCCAAGTATTCACATACAAGGAATTTGCCTTGGTGCTCCGCCCACAAATAACAACATGACATACAGTGACAGTTACGGATGACTCAGAAAACACTAAACATTAATAATAATAAAACATTAATGATAAAACACTAACCTAAACTAAACCAAACCAAACTAACCTAAACTAAACTAAACTAAACTATACTGATCTGAACTGAACTGAACTGAACTGAACTGATCTGAACTGAATCAGATTCAGTTGTTTCTGAACCTGAGCTAAAAAACTAAACTATTCTAAACTGAGCTAAACTAATCTGAACTGAACTAAACTAAACCAAACTAAAGTAAACTAAACTAAAATCAATTAAACTGATCTGAACTGAACTAAACTCTCAAGTAATGCCTCACTTTTAACATTCTTATCCTTGCTTGCAAATTTCACCAATTCTCTCCACCCCTGTATTCATTTCTCTTGCCATAATAACCTTTGAGATTTTTACACTTTTCCAAATTGTGCACGTTCCTTTCATTGCTCCATCACTCTGCCACTCCCAAGGTGCCAAGCTCTGGAATTTTGTTTTAGTTCGTCTGTCCCTCTATCTCCCTTACACTGCTTCTGAAAGCCATTCCCATGACCAACTTTGACCTCTTAAGTAACTCAGTTGCCAACGTTGTTTGATCGCGCTTCAGTGCATTTTCGTGATTTGCTTTATTACATCCTGGATGCGTTATTCAAGAAGCAAGGAAATGCAGATGCTGGTTTACAAAAAAAGATGCAAAGTGCTGGAGTAACTCAATGGGTCAGGCAGCATCTCTGGAGATATGGGTGGGCGACGTTTCCAGTCAGATTGAGTCTGAAGAAGGGTCCCAACACGAAACGGCACCTATCCATGTTCTCCAGAGATTTGTGTTCAAGAAGGAACTGCAGATGCTGGAAAATCAATGGTACACAAAAATGCTGGAGAAACTCAGCGGGTGCAGCAGCATCTATGGTCTGAAGAAGGGTTTCAGCCCGAAACGTTACCTATCTCCTTCGCTCCATAAATGCTGCTGCACCCGCTGAGTTTCTCCAGCATTTTTGTGTACCTTCTCCAGAGATTTTGTGACTTTTCTATCCTCTAGCTTCATAATTTGGAACTCTTTGTTCTTTGGCTCACACCTTTTTTTTCCATCTCTGGCCTTTATCCAACAATTTGTCTATCACCCCCCCCCAACCCCCCTGCCCACACCCCCCCCCCCCCCCCCCCCCACTCCCCTTTCACTATGTTCACCTATTACTGCCAATGCTCTGTCCTGCCCTTCCTCTCTTCCAGCTTTCCTTCCGCTCCCCCGACTCCTCACCCCCCCCCCCCCGCCCCACCCGACCCGACAATCAGGTTGAAGAAGGGTCCCAATCCAAATAGTAGCGAATTGAGGAATGTAGTTGAACAGAGGGATCTATGAATAACTGTGCATAGTTCCCTGAAGGTGGAATCTCATGTAGATAGGGTGGTAAAGAAAGCTTTTGGTGTGCTGGCCTTTATAAATCAGAGCATTGAGTATAGAAGTTGGGATGTAATGTTAAAATTGTACAAGGCATTGGTGAGGCCAATTCTGGAGTATGGTATACAATTTTGGTCGCCAAATTATAGGAAAGATGTCAACAAAATAGAGTACAGAGGAGATTTACTAGAATGTTGCCTGGGTTTCAGCACATAAGTTACAGAGAAAAGTTGAACAAGATATGTCTTTATTCTTTAGAGCGCAGAAGGTTAAGGGGGGTCTTTAAAATGATGAGAGGGATAGACAGAGTTGACGTGGATAAGCTTTTCTCATTGAGAGTAGGGAAGATTCAAACAAGAGGACATGATTTGAGAATTAAAGGACAAAAGTTTAGGGGTAACATGAGGGGGAACTTCTTTACTCAAAGAGTGGTAGCTGTGTGGAATGAGCTTCCAGTGGAAGTGGTGGAGGCAGGTTCGATTTTATCATTTAAAAATAAATTGGATAGGTATATGGACGGGAAAGGAATGGAGGGTTATGGTCTGAGTGCAGGTAGATGGGACTTGGTGAGAGTAAGTGTTCGGCATGGACTAGAAGGGCCGAGATGGCCTGTTTCCATGCTGTAATTGTTATATGGTTAATTGGTTATAAAGCGCCATCTGTCCAGGATCACCAGGGATGCTACCTGATGCAACGAGTTACTCCAGCTATGTTGCAGCTTTCTCCAGAGATGCTGCCTGACCCGCTGCGTTACTCCAGCAGCAACCCTGTGTCTCTTATTCCTGGATAGGGTTATTGTTGTCGATGTATAAGGTGGGACGTGCAGCCGGGTTGCATGGAGATTTGGGTCTGGGAGGATTGGTTGCTTAATGGACACTGAGCAAAGAGCTCGGAGTCAGGCCTCCATTGTGTGTGTGTGTGACAGAAGCAGATCAAGGTGGTGGTGTATTAATGATGCGGCAGCAGCCTTGTACCTGAAATGAAACAGATTGCCTCCACTTGGCAGAATCACTGAGCATCTCTGCTGAATTTCACAAGCAGCTGGTTTCCAACGGGACTTCACGAAGATCAGATGGATGTCAAACACAGAGTTCCATTAGTCAATAATTGATCAGTGCAACTGTTCCAATTATTTACATTCTTCTGATCTCTTGCAAGAGCATCCCCATCGCCATTAAAATCAGAAACAGTTCTGCGGTCTGGCTTCAGTCCCGCAGTTGTGGCGCAGGGAATGTCTCTTGGTAATTTGCACAGACAAAAAAAAAAAAAAAAAAAAAAAAAAATCGGTTTCATCTTAACACTGTTCAAAGACAGGACAAACATCGGAGTCTTTGGATGAAGCCAAGGAAACAAAGTGCATCTGCGGTAAACTTTGGCACTTTTATGTCAAGATAAATCTTCTTTCATATTGTCCGGATGGAGCTCCCCCAGCGCTCAGCTCTGCTTGGAACGAAAAACTTGCAAACTATAAAAGAAAGAGTTACGAAACCTAACTAATGCCCCTGTCCCACTTAGGAAACCTGAACGGAAACCTCTGTAGACTTAGCGCCCCACCCAAGGTTTCCGTGCGGTTCCCAGAGGTTTTTGTCAGTCTCCCTACCTGCTTCCACTACCTGCAACCTCCGGCAACCACCTGCAACCTCCGGGAACCGCACGGAAACCTTGGGTGGGGCACAAAGTCTCCAGAGGTTTCCGTTCAGGTTTCCTAAGTGGGACAGGGGCATTAGACACCAAATGCTGGAGTAACTCAGCGGGACAGGCAGCATCTCTGGAGAGAAGGAATGGACGAGACCCTTCTTCAGACTGTGAATCAGGGGAGAGGGAGTCACAGAGATAGTGGAAGGTGTGAAAATGAGACATCATGAGGGATGCGGATCGAGGATCACGTAGACTAGATCATTGTTAGCTGGGAGAAGGTGACAACGAAGCAAGCAGAGATAAGAATTTTAATCAGGGGACAGTCAGACTGGTCGGAAAACTAGGAAGGGGGAGGGAAGGAGAGAGAGAGGGAAAGCAAGGGTCACTTGAAGCTAGAGAAGCCAATATTCTTCATTATTATTAAACTTAGGAGCATTAAAATTTTTATCATTAACTTTAGTAAAAGTTCTATGGCGTGTTCGATGACATGCCGAATCTCCACGAACATCTGAGGCGGTAGAGGTGTTCACGGGGCTTCTTTGTGATTGCGTCGATGTGCTGGATGCACGGCAGCGCAGCGGTAGAGTTGCTGCCTCACAGCGCCAGAGTCCCGGGTTCCATCCTGGCTACAGGTGCTGTCTGTACGGAGTTTGTACGCTCTCCCCGTGACCTGCGTGGGTTTTCCCCGGGTGCTCCGGTTTCCTCCCGCACTCCAACGACGTGCAGGTTTGTAGGTTAATTGGCTGTGGTAAATTTGTACATTATCCCGAGTGTGTGTAGGATGGTGCTAGTGTACGGGGTGACCGCTGGTCGGCACGGTCTCCGTGGGCTGAAGGGCCTATTTCCATGCTGTACCGCCGTAGTCTAAAGGTGACGTTTCAGGTCTGGACCCTTCCTCAGACTGTTTATTGTGCTCTTGCACTTCCCAGATTATCACTCGTGACTCGTGTACTTCAATAGCGTGAAACATTTGGGGATGTCCTTTCAGTTCTGAAAGATACACTCAAGCCCACGTTCCTTCCATTTTATTTCATGTTGTCTATGATTAGTGAACACGACACAGAGTGCTGGAGTAACTCAGCGGGTCAGACAGCACCTCTGGAGGACATGGATAGGCAACATTTCGGGTCGGGACCCTTCTTCAGACTGATTGTAGTCAGGGGGAGAAAGCTGGAAGAGAGGAGTGGGGGGGGGGGGGGGAACAAAGTCTGGCAAGAGATAGATGGATACAGATGAGAGGGGTTTCGATTTGTCAGATGGGTGGACGTAGGCTAAAAATGAAAAGGAGCCAAAACGGTGATAAAAGAGGACAAAAACAGATAAAAAAGGTGAGAAACAAAAGGTGTGTCTGATAAGGACAGAAGTCCTCAATAGTAGATAGAGCTCTAGGGGCTAGTGGAATCAAGGGATATGGGGAGAAGGCAGGCACGGGTTATTGATTATGGGACGATCAGCCATGATCACAATGAATGGCGGTGCTGGCTCGATGGGCCGAATGGCCTGCCTCCTGCACCTATTTTCTATGTTTCTATGTTTAAGAGGAATGTACTGTGAAGCTTGAAGGGATAAAGGTGGAAGGGGAGGAATGAGAAAGATGCCAGGGTAGTAGGAATTAGACTTTACACCTTCAGCCCACCGAGTGCGTGCCAACCAGCGTTCACCCTTTACATTAACCTGCACACAGTAGGGACAATTTTCCAACTTACTGAAGCTAATTAATCGACAAACATGTACGTGTTTGAAATCTGAGAGGAAACCGGAGCACCCGGAAAAAACCCACGCAGGTCACGGGGAGAACGCACAAATACCGTGCAGACTGCACCCGTAGTCAGGATCAAACCCGGTTCTCTGGCACAGCGAGGCTGCAACTCTACCACCGCGCCACCGTGCCGCCCCACGCCCCCTATTTCAGCTATCAAAGGTAGACGAAAATGCTGGAGAAACTCAGCGGGTGAGGCAGCATCTATGGAGTGAAGGAAATAGGCAACGTTTCGGGTCGAAACCCTTCTTCAGACCTTCTGAAGTTTGAAGAAGGGTTTCGACCCGAAACATTGCCTATTTCCTTCGCTCCATAGATGCTGCCTCACCCGCTGGGTTTCTCCAGCATTTTTGTCTACCATAGATTTTCCAGCATCTGCGGTTCCTTCTGAAACAACCAGCTGTGAAAGGTGTGGTTTGAGTACAGATTCCTTCCATTCTATTTCAAGTAATCTCGTAATTAGCGAGAGGGGAGTTAACGTTGGAAGATGTTATTGGGGAAGTCTCCGCGAGCGTGGCGGGAATGTTGGAACGTGATCTGTGGCTCCATTCAGCCAAGCCCATGAATAGAGCGAATGTGTCTGTCAATAGCTCAGCTCATGGTTCACCCCAGCCAGACAGCCACTGCTCGGACACCAAACACCAACCGGCCACACGACAACAAACCAGCTTCCTGACGTCGCCACCTTTTCCACCTGTCACCAGAAATCCACCAGGATCAGTGTCGGAAGGAACTGCAGACGCTCGTTTAAACCGAAGATAGACACAAAAAGCAGGAGGAACTCAACTGCAGCATCTCTAGAGAGAAGGAATAGGTGACGTTCACAGGCCAGGTTATTGTCATGTGCACCAATTAAGGTACAGTGAAACTCGATTACTATACAGCCATACTAATAAAAAGCAACAAGACACACGACTACATAAAAGTTAACATAAACATCCACCCCAGCGGATTCCCCACATTCCTCACTGTGATGGAAGACAATAACGTCTAATCTTCTTCCCTCTTCCCTTATGCCCCTGTCCCACTTAGGAAACCTCTGGAGACTTTGCGCCCTACCCAAGGTTTCCGTGCGGTTCCCGGAGGTTCCCGGAGGTTTTTGTCAGTCTCCCTACCTGCTTCCACTACCCGCAACCTCCGGCAACCACCTGTAACCTTCGGGAACCGCACGGAAACCTTGGGTGGGGCGGAAAGTCACCAGAGGTTTTCGTTCAGGTTTCCTAAGTGGGACAGGGGCATTAGGTTTCTCCTAACCCTTTCCAGCTTGACAACATCTTTCCCGTAACACGGGGCCCAAAACTGATCGCGATACTCTAAGCGCGGCCTCACCAACGACTTACGTAACTGCAACATGACCTCCCAATGACAGCCTAAAAAAAGCTGGAGACAGGTTTAGAGTATTGTGTTCAGTTTTGGGCACCATGTTATAGGATAGATAGTGTCAAGCTGAGAAGATTTATGAGGATGTTGCTAGGAATTGAGGGCCTGAGCTACGGGGAGACCTTGAGCAGACTGGGACTCTATTCCTTGGAGCGCAGGAGGATGAGGGGTGATCTTACGGAGGTGTACAAAACAACGAGAGGTATAAATCGGGTAGATGCACAGAGTCTCAGAGCAAAGAAATCAAGAACCAGAGGACATAGGTAAGGGGGAAAAGATTTAATAGGAACCTGAAGGGGACGTATTTTACACAAAGGGGGGTGGGTGTATGGAACGAGCTGTCCGTGGAGGTAGTTGGGGCAGGTACTATCTCAATGTTTAAGAAACATGTAGACAGGTAGGGATATGGAGCAAATGCAGGCAGGTGGGACTAGTGTGGATGTGATGTGTTGGTCGGCACGGGCAAGTTGGGCCGAAGGGCCTATTTCCACACTGTGTGATGCCTTGATTCTAAGTTGGAAGGCCAGTTGGCCTCTGTAAACAGCTCCATCTGTGTGGGTGAGTGGGGAGAAACTTGGGGATGGGGGTTACTGATAATAGATGGAGTAGACAGTCCGAGCCTTTTACCCAGGGTGGAGTATGTCAAAGACTGGAGGGCAAAGCTTTACAGTGAGAGGAGCAAAGTTTAAAGGCGATGTGCGGGGCAAGCTTATTTACACGCAGTGGTGGTGTGTGCCTGGAACGCGCTGCCAGGGATAGTGGTGGAGGCAGGTACAATAGTGGTGTTCAAGAGGCTTGTAGATAGGCAAGACAGACACAAAATGCTGGAGTAACTCAGCAGGGCAGGCAGCATCTCCTGATAGAAGGAATGGATGATGTTTCGGGACGAGACCCTTCTTCAGACTGAAGGATTGGGTGACATTTAGGGTCGAGACCCTTCTTCAGACCTACATTGATATGTATGGACAGGAGGTGATATACTGTAGATCTTGTGCAGGCAGAGGAGATTAGTTTAACCTGGCATCATGTTTAACACAGACATTGTGGGCCAAAGAGTGCTCTACTGTTCTACCTTCTTTGAAATGTGGAAAGAATAATATGGGATTATTGTAAAATTAGTATAAGTAGATAGTTGATGGTCAGCATGGACACTATGGTCTGAAGGGCCTTTTCTTGTGCTATACTGTTTGTTATGTTTTCTATGTAATGCGGAAAGAATAAAATGGGATTAGTGTTAGATTAGTATAAATAGATGATTAGTTTAGTTTAGGATATATTTTAGAGATACAGCGGGTAAACAGGCCCTTTGGCCCATTGAGTTCGCGCTGATCAGCGATCACCCATATACTAGTAGTTGCACAAGTTCCTACACATTAGGGCCAATTTACAGAAGCCAATTGACCTAAACCCTGCACGTCTTTTGAATGTGGGAGGAAACCGGAGCACCAGGAGGAAACCCACGCAGTCACAGGGAGAACGTACAAACTCCGTACAGACGGCCAGCACCCATAGTCATGATCGAACCCGGGACTCTGGCACTGTGAGGCAGCAACGCTACCTGCCGCGTCATGGCATCGCCCAGTGGTTGATGGCCAGCATGGTCTTGATGGGCTGAAGGACCTGTTTTTGAGGTGCATGATTCTATTATCGGATGGCTTGTTTTAGAAGTGATCAGCTTCTCGCTAGAGAAGTGTGGCCCAAGTGAGAACAGTGTGCCACAGTCTATACGCAACAAACCCCAGCAACATTCCCAACCTGCAGACTTGGCACAAGTCCGAACTGTGGGAGACAGAGGCTGTCATACACATTTACATCTAATGCTGATATAATGTGGTCTGGTGTTGGCTTCCAACTCACTGAGCCGCTCATTTACCTGTTAAAAATAAATCAAGTAGCGGGGAGGAAGTGAGCAGTTCAGAGCAGTTGGTAGAATTTAAACACTAGCATCAGTATGCTGAGTTAAAACCATGCCAACATTTTAGTTTTGAGATACAGCGCGGAGCGTGCCGACCAGCGATCCCCGCACACTAACACTATCCTACACACACAATCTTTACTGAAGCCATTGCCTACAATCCTGCACGTCTGTGGGAGGAAACCGGAGCATCCGGGGGAAAAACCCAAGCGGTCACGGGGAGAACATACAAATTCCGTACAGACAGCGCCCAGAGTTATAGTTAGGATCGAACCCTGGTCTCTGGGCGCTGTAAGGCAGCAACTCTACCGCTGCACCACCGTGCTGCCCCTGTTCCCATTGTAACATGCAATGGAGCCACAAGGAACTGCAGATGCTGGAATCTTGAGCAAAGGACAAAGTGCTGGAGGAACACAGCGCGTCAGGCAGCATCTGTGGAGGGAATGGACAGATGACGTTTCGGGTCGGGAGCCTTCTTTAGAGTCCATTGAGTGGATTTGTACTGGAAACTGACAAGGTAAACTGCCCCCTCTGCAACTCACAAAATAAGACACTGCGGATGCTGGTTTACAAAAGAAAGGCACAGAGTGCTGGAGTAACTCAGCAGGTCAGGCAGCACCTCTGGAGAACATGAATAGGCGACGTTTCAGGCCGGGAAGTCTGAGGAGTGTTCCCAACCCGAAACGTCGCCCATTCATGTCCTTCTGAGATGCTGCCTGACCCACTGAGTTACTCCAGCAATCTGCGCCTACCTTTGTAACTCACACTCCTGCCTCTGACCTCTATCTGCAAAGTTAACTTGGGTTTATGAATTTTTAACTTCATAATCATGTTGGCATGGTGGACTTTAGAAATGAGAGCTCATCTTTTTGAGTTATACCAACATGCAACAAAGCTGAGTAAAAGACACCAAGTGCTGGAGTAACTCAGCGGGTCAGGCAGTGTCCCTATCGAACATGGGTAGGAGGTGATGTGGGTCTTTCTTTAGACAGACCAGACCTGAAACGTCACCCTATGTATTGCCTTCATGATTTATACACCTCTATAAGATCACCCCTCAACCTCCAGCACTCCAGAAAATAAAGAGCATGTTCAAGCTCTCCCTGTAGCTCGCCACTCCAAGTCCTGGCAACATCCTCGCTGAATCTCTAAACTAAACTAAACTAAACTAAAACTATAACAACATTTAGGCAGGCACATGGATAAGAAAGGTCGAGATGGCTATGGGGCAAAGACAGGCAAGTGGTACGAGTGTGGATGGGGCAAGTTGGTTGGCATGGGCGTTTGGGCTGAAGGTAGGGTTGCCAACTTTCTCACTCCCAAATAAGGGACAAAGGTCAAAATACGGGACAAATTCCCGACTCGGCCGTGGCTGGGTGAATGATGTGTTGGCCCGGGTGCTGGATTGCACACAAAGCCCAGCCGGCGGGCCAGCTGAGGAGATTTGGCCTGGGCCACGCGACGTCACGCACAAAGTCCGGCACTCCAACCAACTCATGAACCGATGATCAGCCATGAGGAGTAGGGGTGGTGGTGTGGGCGGTAAGTGAAGGTCTGAAGGTCAGACAGCTGGCCGGGCTGCCGGCCGACGGTGCCACGGGCGAGGCGCTGCTGCTACTGCACTCCATGGGCTGCACCACGACGGGGCGGGTGAGTTGGGACCGGACGCGGCGCTCTGACCCGACAGTCCCCTCGACCCGAGTAGTAGCAGTCAAATACGGGACAAAGGCGGTCCTTTACGGGACAAACCAATTTAGCCCAAAATACGGGTTGTCCAGGCTAATATGGGACAGTTGGCAACCGTAGCTGAAGGGCCTGGTTCCATGCTGTATAACTTAATAACTCTGTGACTCTCTGACAATGGAACAATGAAATTCTTGCAGCAGCATCACACGCCTGAAAACACAATAAACATGGATATATATATAATAAACAAAGACAATGAAATAAGTTAATAACCACAATAATGGTGCACAAAAACGCTAGCCCTTAGCGTAGTGTTCAACAGCCTGATGTTTATTAGGAATAAGCTAGTCTTGAATCTGGTGGTCATGGTTTTCAGGCTCCTGTACCTTCTTTACGATGGTAGGATTGAAGTGGGAGCGTGGTCAACATGATGTAGGTCTTCGATGACATTTCAAACGATCATCTTCCAACTTCAAGATTCAAGATTCAAGATTCAAGAGAGTTTATTGTCATGTGTCCCAGATAGGACAATGAAATTCTTGCTTTGCTTCAGCACAACAGAACATAGTAGGCATGAATACAGAACAGATCAGTGTGTCCATATACCATTATATAAATATATACACACATGAATAAATAAGCTGATAAAGAGCAAATAAACAGATAATGGGCTATTAATGTTCAGAGTTTTGTTTGAGTTGAGTTTAATAGCCTGATGGCTGTGGGGAAGCAGCTATTCCTGAACCTGGTTGTTGCAGTCTTCAGGCTCCTGTACCTTCTACCTGAAGGCAGCGTGGGAGATGAGTGTGTGGCCAGGATGGTGTGGGTCCTTGATGATGCTGCCAGCCTTTTTGAAGCAGCGACTGCGATGGTAGGGAGGTCAGAGCCGATGAACATATGAGGACAATCATTTTATGACCGTTCTTTTGTGCTCATTCATTCTGAGGGATCTAAATCTAAACATAGAAACAAAGAAACATAGATAATAGCTGCACGAGCAGGCCATTCGGCCCTTCAATATGATCATGGCTGATCATCCAAAACCAGTGCCCCCATTCCTGCTTTCTCCCCAAATCCCTTTATTTCGTGAGCTCGAAGAGGTATATCGAACTCCTAAACGTTTGGGCCGGCATGGAGGCCCAACGGTAGAGTTGCTGCCTTACAGCGTCAGAGACCCGGGTCCGATCCCGTCTACGGGTGCTGTTTGTGCGGAGTTTGCACGTTCTCCCCGTGACCTGCATGGGTTTTCTCTGAGATCTTCGGTTTCCTGCCACACTCCAAAGGTTTGTAGGTTATTTGGCTTGGTATAAATGGAAAATTGTCCCTAGTGTGTGCGTAGGGTAATGTTAATGTGTGGGGATCGCTGGTCGGCGTGGACTCAGTGGACATGAGGGCCTGTTTCCACGCTGTATCTCTAAACTAAACTAAACTAAAACTAAACCAAACAAAGTATGCGTTTTCCCCGATTGTCCCCGTTGCTATCCATCAATTGAAGTCACAAATAATTTCTGTTCTTTTCTCTACAGCTAATTTTTAAAATAAAGTTCAGCTATGCCAATGAATCACAGAGATAGAAATGCCGTCAATGCCAGACAATTATAAATATTAAAATATTCTTCTTTTGTAACATTAACTGAGGTACTGCAAGAACTGCGGGCATTAAGAATATTAAAGGAGATGTGTCAACATTGTTTCTCTCTCGAGCTCTTTGAAATCAAAGCGTGCAATTACTTCACCATGACGTAAATATGATTATATAACGGTATTATAAAACATCACTGAAAATAGGAATGGGAACAAGTTTACGTGGAGGCCAGCGATCAGGAACGTCAACAGTCAAGAGTGTTTAATTGTCATCTATACTGGGACCAGAACAAAGAATTTCTTAAAATTCACAGAATGCTGAAGTAACTCAGCGGGTCAGGCAGCATCTGTGGAGAGAATGAATGGGTGATGTTTCGGGTCGAGACTCTGAGTGCCTCACTTTTACAGGCACAGTCAAGGCAGCCATGCAACAAGTAAACAGGAAACATGTTCCCGATGTTGGGGGAGTCCAGAACCAGGGGCCACAATTTAAGAATAAGGAGTAAGCCATTTAGAACGGAGACGAGGAAACACGTTTTCTCACAGAGAGTGGTGAGTCTGTGGAATTCTCCGCCTCAGAGGGCGGTGGAGGCAGGTTCTCTGGATGCTTTCAAGAGAGAGCTAGATAGGGCTCTTAAAAATAGTGTAGTCAGGGGATATGGGGAGAAGGCAGGAACGGGGTACTGATTGGGGATGATCAGCCATGATCACATTGAAGGGCTCGAATGGCCTACTCCTGCACCTATTGTCTATTGTCTATTGTGTGAATGTGCCATGCACGGAGGCATGTTGGCGCAGCGGCAGAGTTGCTGCCTCACGGCGCCGGTGAGACCCGGGTTCGATCCTGACTACAGGTGCTGTCTGTACGGAGTTTCTACATTCTACCCGTGACCTGTGTGGGTTTTCTCCGGGTGCTCTGGTTTCCTCCAGCACTCCAAAGACGTGCAGGTTTGTAGGTTATTTGGCTTTGGTAAGCTGTTAACAATTGTCCCCAGTGTAGAGGATAGTGTTAGTGCACGGGGTGATCGCTGGTCTGCACGGCAAATAAAAAGGGGTGTATAAGGTCATGAGAGGTACAGAGAGGGTAAATACATAGTCTTTTACCCAGAGTAGGGGAATCAACAACCAGAAGACATAGGTTTGAGGTGGGGGGGGGGGATCTAACAAGAACTTGAGGGGCAACTTTTTATACAAAGGGTGATAGGTATATGGAAAGAGGTGCCGGGGGAGGTAGTTGAGGCAGGTACAATTGCAACATTTAAAAGACATTTGGACAGATACATGGATAGAGGGATATGGGCCAAACACAGGCATGTGGGACTGGTATAGATGGGGCATGTGTGTAGGAAGGAACTGCAGATGCTGGTTTACACCGAAGAGAGACAAAAAATACTGGAGTAACTCAGTGGGCCAGGCAGTATCTCTGGAGCAAAGAAATAGGTGACGTTTCAGGTCGGAACCCTGAAACAGGTCAGAGAGACATCCGGGCGGCGCCGTACGATGGCAGCCTCGCCAACGGTCTGTCTTGTACTTTTCTTCATTTGTTGTTTTTAGTCTATTGTTAAATGTACGTTTTAGTATATCTTTAGTTTTGTATTACGTGGGGGGGGGTGGGGGAAACTTTTTAAAATCTCTTTCCTCGACGGAGATGCGGCTTTTTCCGTATCCTATCTCCGTCCGCACATCGAGGAGCTGGAGGTCCCTTGGTTAGGGATCGGCTTCGGGAGCTCCAAACCGCAGGAGCTTCTACCACCCCGATCGCGGGGGCTTTGATCGCCCCGACGCGGGAGCGTCTATCGCCAGCTGCGGGAGCTTCGATCGTCCCGACTGCAGATGGTTCGACTGTTCCGACCGCGGGGAAAAAGGAAGGAAAAAGATAATACGTTATTGCCTTCCATCACAGTGCGCTGTGGCGGATGTTTATGTTAATTTTTATGTACTTGAGTGTCTTCTTGCTTTTTTGGTGTGACTGTGGCAAATCAAATTCTTTGTATGTTTTTACATACTTGGCTAATAAAAAATTACAATTACAAATACAATCACTCTTCTTCAGACAGAGATTCTGTCTGACCCGCTGAGTTACTCCAGCATTTCATGTTTATCTGTAGATGGGGCATGTTGGGCAGCATGGGTAAGCTGGGCCGAAGGGCCTGTTTCCAAGCTGTATAAATCTATAATTCTATGGAGCAAGTTCAAGTTCAAATTCAAATTCATGTTCAAGTGCACATTTATTGTCACATGTACCAATTGGTGCAGTGAGATTTGAGTTACCATACGAATAAAACAAACACAATACACAATTGGGTTTAACATCGACGTTTCCCAATGTGATGGAAGTCAATAAAGATCAGTCATCTTCCTCTTTGTTCACCCGTGGTCGGGGCCTTTGTACCCTCGGCAGTCGCCGCTACGGACGGCCCGGTGTACAGGCCCTCTCTCCGGGATGATCGAAACTCCGGCGTCGGAACGGATCGGAACACACTCAGCGGCTTGGAGTTTCCGAGTCGGCCGCTTCTTAGTCATGCAGTGAATGACAACATCCCAAAGCCACACAAATTATTAGATGTGTATGCAAATGTAACTAAGCCATGCATCGCTGTCCCCTTGAAATAAAGGTAACCATTCCTCAATTTATAAAAGGAAAAACAGTCCTGCAAACTGATTCATTAGATGTACTCTCATGAATCATTAAAGCTGGGCAAAATGCATTATTGTTTTTTTTGATGCATATTCCCCTGCTTGAAGAGTGACACTATACAGTATTTACAATGGCAAAAAATAACTCCATAAATGGAACACACAGACACTAAAGAATTAATGGCATTGCAGTAAAAAATCACAAAAATTGTAAATTGAATGCGTGCAAATAGAGCTTTCAAATTTGAAAGACACAAAGTGTTGGTTCACTCCAAGCAAGTGTGAAGTGTTGCAGATTGGGAGGTCAAATGTAACGATGTGGTATACGATTGATGTCAAGACCCTGAACTACAACTGTCCCCTACAACTCTCACCAACTTCTACAGATGCGCCAGAGAAAGCATTTTATCGGGACGCATCACAGCACGGTTTAGGACTGCTCCATCCAAGACCCCAAGAAATTGCAGCGAAGTGTGGACGCAGCCCTGACCATCACACAGAACAAACTCCCTTCCATTGACTCCATCTACGGCAAGGCCAGCAGCATAATCAAGGACCAGTCGCACCCCAGTTATTCCCTCTTCCCCCCTCTCCCATTAGGGAGAGGTACAGAAATGTGAAAATGCACACCTCCAGATTCAGGAACAGTTTCTTCCCAGCATTTATTTAAGAAATGGAAAGTTCAAGAAGGAACTGCAGATGCTGGAAAAATCAAAGGTAGACTAAAATGCTGGAGAAACTCAGCGGGTGAGGCAGCATCTATGGAGCGAAAATGGAATAGGTGACGTTTCGGGTCGAGACCCTTCTTCAGACAGAATGGAAGTCATTTCTTACCTTGTATCCATCTTGTAACGCTGACTTCTCATCAAGAACGGCACGGTGGCGCAGCGGTAGAGTTGCTGCCTTACAGCGCCAGAGATCCTGGTTCGATCCTGACGTCGGGTGCTGTCTGTACAGTTTGTAGTTGTTCTCCCCGTGACCCCATGGGTTTTCTCCGGGCGCTTCAGTTTCCTCCCACACTCTAACAACGTACAAGTTTGTTGGTTACTTGGCCTTGGGACGTTGTAAAATTGTCCCTAGTGTGTGTAGTTTAGTATACGGAGTGATCGCTGGTCGGCGTGGACATTGGGGCCCTGTTTCTGCACTATATCTCTAAAGTCTAAAATAAAAACTAAACTATACAGTATTGGTTATAAATTGGTTTACATATCCTGAGACGGTGAAAGGTGCTTAAAATACATCTTATTTATTTTTTTAATTCTTGGTAATTCATTGAAAGGAACAAGAATGATTCTGGTCTTTTAACTCAAATGACAGCATTTCATTTTTACATCATTTGGAGATTACTATAAAAAGTTCAACTGTTTATCCAGAAAGGTAAATCTTCTGTCAAGGTGTTTGTTCCACGTTCATTTTCAATACAAAGGGAAGCAATTTGGTTTGTTGTGCAACAATAACCTACGACTATCTTGCTGTCAAATGTTTCCTTGTGAATTCCTCAATGTCAACTATATTATAAAACTTGTCTTTAGAAGCAGCAACATCCACAAGATGTTCCATCCATCTAGATGCTCCATGTTCCAGCAATTCTTCCCATTGAGCAATTTCTCCTGTGACAGTTTTAATAGCCTCTCACACAGAACAAACACATTTTCTCTGTACATCTTCTCAAAACCCCTTGTCGTTTAAAACAAAATCAATTGTGTCTCAGATAGAACATAGAACAGGACAGCACAGAAACAGGCCCTTCGGCCCACAATGGCTGTGCTGAACCTGGTGCCAAGATAAATGAATCTCTGCCCCTGAGATATGCATGTATTTCCCACATGGACGAGATATGGGATATACATCCATATCTCACGTATCCCTCGCCCCTCTCCCATCAGGCAAGAGGTACAGAAGCTTGTAAACACATATCTCCAGATTCTGAAACAGTTTCTTCCCAGTTGTTATTAGGTGAGTTAACCATCTTATCACCAACTATGGAGTGGTCCTGACCTACCATCTACCTCATTGGAGACTGTCGGAGTACCTTTAATTGGAATTTACTGGCCTTTATCTTGCACTAAACATTATTCCTTTATCCTATATCTGTACAGTGTGGACAGCTTAATTGTAATCAGGTATTGTCTTTCTGCTGACTGCATAGCACGCCACAAAAAAGCTTTCCACTGTACACGTGACAAAAAAACCTAATCGAAACTAAACACGCGATCCATATCCCTTCATCCATAATGGTGGAATATGGATCATGTGTGACATGGATATATGATCCATATCCCTCCATTCCCTGCATATCCATGTGCCTATGTGGAAGCCTCTAAAACACTACTATCTTATCTGCCTCCACCACCGCCCCTGGCAGCATGTTCTAGGCACCTCCATCCACTCGATAAGTAACTTGCTCTGTGCATCTCTTTTAAGATTTGCCCAAATTACCTTAAAGCTGTGCCCTCTTGTGTTTGACAACGCCACTCTGGAAGAAAAGGTTCTGACTGTCTACCTTGTCTATGCCTCTCATCAATTTATATATTTCTATAAGATCTTCCCTCAACCTCCGGCCCTCCGGAGAAAACAATCCAAGCTTGTCCAACCTCTCCTTCTGGATAATACCACCTCACCCAGGCAGCATTTTGGTAAACCTCTTCTGCGCTCTCTCCAAATCCTGTTTGGGTAGAAATATTCTCCATGCCTCGAAACAGGATCACATCGCACTGGTGATTTTCAATGCTATGTGATCTAAAATTGATATGATCCAGAAGAAGTGACATTAGTGTTATTTCTGGGTGACATTACAATTCCTTGTGACTACTTGCAATTGTAGTTCAGTTTAGTTTAGAGATACAGCGTGGAAACAGGCCCTTCAACTCACCGAGACCATGCCAACAAATGCTCACCAGTACTCTGGTTCCATCCGCAGACTCCATCATTGGCATATCCTTATTTATAAGACTATCCTCGGTGTTCTTCCTTCATACCTGCAGAAGTATGTAATTCGAAAAAGCACAGGAACTTATCAGCTCCGCTCTGAGGACTTGTTCTTACTAACTGTACCTAAAGTCCGTACTGAACTGGGGAAAAGGGCATTTAGTTATGCTGCTCACTTCGCATGGAACCAGCTGCAGAATGAACTGAAACTTAAGGAGCTGGTTTCTATAAACAGATTTAAATCCCTTCTTAATGATGTTGAAGCGGGCTCTTCTGTCTGTACATGCTTTGTTTGATGATGTTCTGACTGTGACTCTATTTATATGTTCTCTGTTGTTTTTAAATGATTGTCTGTAACTGTGGAACTGTGCTGCTGCCTGTCTTGGCCAGGACTCTCTTGTAAACGAGATTTTTAATCTCAATGAGACTTCTCCTGGTTAAATAAAGGTTAAATAAAAAATAAAATAAAATCCAATACTTGTGGAAAGTGTTACCTGAGTACTCAGCGGAGGACAGTACAAACAAGGAGGACAGGTCTTGAGTGGAGCTGTGTAGCAAGTGGACTGGCTCTTAAGGATTAATTAAGATGGCCAGTCAGACTTTAGACTTTCGATTTTAGAGATACACCGTCGAAACATGCCCTTCGGCCGACTAAGTCCGACCCAACCAGCGATCCCCGCACACTGGCACCAACCTACACACTAGGGACAGTTTACAAATTGCAGAAGCCAAATAGCCTCCCGATCTGGACGTCTTTAGAGTATGGGAAGAAACTGGAGCACCCGGTGAAACCCCACACAGACAGCACCCGTAGTCAGGATCGAACACTGGTCTCTGGCGCTGTAAGGCAGCAACTCTACCAGCTGCACCACTGCGATGCCCCATGGTCAGCATTGATGGTCAGCATGGATTCAATGGACCGAAGGACCTGTTCTTGTGATTTTCCGCTGCGCTACCGAGCTGCCACTGTAATGGGACATTTCCTAAGCGCTTCACACATGTGCTGGGAAAACGCTCCCCTGCTCAATCCAACAGTTCGAGCTACCTGCGGTGGCTTCAATTGACTTACCCGCCCGAAGCTGGAGCTCAGTGCAGCGTGCTTACTGCGAGCAGGCACAGATTGTACATCAGATCATTCCCTCTGCCTCAGCAGGGCTACACACAATATCGAGTCCTCCACATCAGAAACCACAGTCCCCAGGAAACTGTTGTTCACAGTGGGTGATTCTTGAGAGGGGACTGCCGAGGAGGGAGGAAATATCATTCTTGGACAGATGTGCCCAGACCCCACATCTGGGGCCCAGCATTCAGTTCCTGCATTCCACCTCCAAATGCACCATGGATTAATCTTGCTGTAAAAACCTGTGGACATGTTAGCATAACATAACTTGGGCACAGCGGTAGAGTTGCTGCCTCACGGCGCCAGAGACCCGGATTTGATCCTGACTATGGTTGCTGTCTGTACGGAGATTTTCCCCGTAACCGCGTGGGTTTTCTCCGGGTTTTCCGGTTTTCTCCCACTCCCCAAAGACGCGCAGGTTTGTAGGTTAATTGGCTTCAGGGAAAATTGGAAATTGTCCGCAGTGTGTAGGATAGTGCTCGTGTGCGGGGATCGCTGGTCGGCGCGGACTCGGTGGGCTGAAGGGCCTGTTTCCGCGCTGTAAATCGAAACGAAATGAAACTAACCTAAACTAAACTAAACTAAACTTTAGTGTGTCTACGCAATTCCTTGCTATTATTGCAAAGTTTAAGTAACGTTAAATAGTCCACTTTACCCAGCAGCCCAAAATATTCAAATGGCAAGTTAAAGAGAGGAAAGGCAGGCAAAACTGACCACTCCTGCTTTGGGGGCCTTCCATGAACGCTGGTCACCGCGGGAGGCCAAGTGTATTATTGATAAAGAAGGCGATGTATTAATCTGATGACCGTTTGTTTGTAAACTGTCAACCTGGGCAGTATTTGATCGTGTTAATACTGTTTATTTTTATTTCTGAATAAAAGTATTTGTATAATAAAAAAAAATTTTAAATTGCAAACTGGAAGAAGGAACTAGTTATTTAAAGTTCGAACATTCAACACTGTATTGAATATGGATATGGATCGTATACAGGCAGAGGAGATTAGTTTAGTTTGGCATGTGTGACACAAACATTGTGGGCGGAAGGGCTTGTTTCTGTGCTGTACTGTTCTATGTTCTATGTTCTAGGTCAGGGGTGGGGAGGCCTTAGGCCGCATGCGGCCTTCTAGGAGGCTAGGTGCGGCCTTTTGAATGAATCCAAATTTTGTAGAACAAATCCTTTTATTTTTATTAATATGTTTTTGTTCGTCTTTCATTATTTTTATTTTAATCTTAAAATGTACGTATTTAAAATACCAAAGAGTAAAAGAAGATTCAACGAAATAACTGACGGCCACAATTAAAACATTAGTAAGTTATGAGGGCTATTTTAACACCTGTTCTGCTCATGATTTAGTTCTAATGCGACTATAGAATGTACGTTAACTTTGACATGCACGAAAAATGCTTTCTTGCTTTTCAACCACTTATTGCTGCGAATCTACATTCTCCTACCTAACCCAAATCAAGACGCCCTTAAGGTCACAAATGACGGATGCCCATCTAGAAGATCAGCTGAAACTGCGTACCTCCATGTTGCAACCAAATATTCAAATGCTTTCCCACAAAAAGCAGTCACAACAAAGTCATTAAAAGGTTAGTTAATTTTAGAATTAACAATATTTTTTTCATTTTCTTGAAGTTAGTACATAGTAATTAATTTATACAAAATAATGTACATTTTGCAGTATACCTAATTGAGGTTTCTTGGATGCGGCCTTATTAGATTACAGCTAACAATGCAGCATTCCAACATGAAAAGGTTCCCCACCCCTGTTCCTGGTCCTGCAGGCTACCACATATGCAGACAAAAGATGAGATGTCCTTTAGAGTCATAGAGTCATACAGGCGGCCCTTCAGGCCAACTCATCCGTGCCGAGCAAGATGCCCCATCTAAGCTAGTCCCATTTGCCCACATTTGTCCCATATCCCTCCAAACCTTCTGTAGGAAGGAACTGCAGATGCTGTTTTAAACATGAGTTAGGCACAAAATTCTGGAGTAACTCAGTGGGACGGGCAGCTTCAGTAGAGAGAAGGAATGGGTGATATCAGTCTTAAGAAGGGTCTCGACCCGAAACGTCACCCATTCCTTCTCTCCAGAGATACTGCCTGTCCTGCTGGGTTACTCCAGCATTTTGTGTCCCATTAAACCTTTCCTATCCATGTACCTGTCCAAAGGTATTAAATGCAGTTATAGTACCTGGCTTAACTACCTCCTCTGGCAGCTCGCTTTGTATACCCTATCCCTCTCTGAGTAAAACACTCGGGTTCCTATTATACCTTTGCCATCTCGCCTTAAATTTATGTCCTCCAGCCTTTTGAAACCTTTTAACATTTAAAACCACCAAGTTAGATCAGTGGCTAACCTTTACACTAGCAAAGAATACTGGTTGAAAGACACAAAGTGCTGGAGTAACTCAGCGAGTCAGGCAGCCATCTCTGGAGGACATGGATAAGTGACGTTTCGGGTCAGGACACTTCTTCAGTTTGACTGATCGGCTGAAGAAGGTTCCAAAACCTGTACATCTTTGGAGTGTGGGAGGAAACCGGAGCACCCGGAGAAAACCCACGCGGTCACGGGGAGAACGTACAAACTCCGTGCAGACAGCACGGATCAAACATGGTTCTCCAGCGCTGTAAGGCAGCAACTCTACCGCTGCACCACCGTGCTGCCCTAATGGATATGGATGAGGAGACATTTGGGTTGGGACCCTTCCTCAGACTAGTCGAGTCGATTTATTGTTAAGTGCACAATTAGATAAACCTGTCCTATCCATGTACCTGTCTAAATGCTTCTTAAACGTTGCGATAGTCCCTGCCTCAGCTACCTCCTCCGGCAGCTCGTTCCATACACCCACCACCCTTTGTGTGAAAAAGTTACCCCTCAGATTCTTATTAAATCTTTCCCCCTTCACCTAACCTATGTCCTCTGGTTCTCGATTCCCTTACTCTGAGCAAGAGACTCTGTGCGTTTACTCAATCTTTTTCTCTCATGATTTTATACACCTCTATAAGATCACCCCTCATCCTCCGACGCTCCAAGGAATAGAGTTCCAGCCTACTCAACTTCCTATAACTCAGACCCTCTAGCCCGGGCAACATCCTCGTAAATATTCTCTGTACCCTTTCCAGCTTGACAACATTTTTCCTATAACATGGTGCCCAGAACTGAACACAATACTCTAAAGATGGTCTGAAGAAGGGTTTCGGCCCGAAACGTTGCCTATTTCCTTCGCTCCATAGATGCTGCTGCACCCGCTGAGTTTCTCCAGCAATTTTGTCTACCTACAATATTCTAAATGCTGCCTCACCAATGTCTTATACAACTGCAACATGACCTCCCAACTTCTATACTCATGTGTGTTTACTCGATCTATATCTCCCATGATTTTGTACACCTCTATAAGGTCGCCCCTCATATTCCTGCTCTCTGTCTTTGGCGCTGTGAGGCAGCAGCTCTACCCACTGCACCATAGCGCCGACTGGTTGAGGGTAAAGAATGACCTACTTCTCCAGCGTGCGTTTGCTCCGCTGCGCATGCCCTTCATGCCAGGGAGGGTTTGGAACAGGTGGCCTGGTTGTCTCATCGGACGGAAAGTGACTGCGGTACCGGGACAAAGGAGGCGCATGGAGAACGATCGCCAGCATTACAACAATTCATATCACAGGCTGAAGATGAACCAGTTGTGACAGTGCTCCAGGCATTCGTTCAATTATGGAAAAATGCTTCTGAAAGATCTTCATTGAATGAGAAAGAGCAGTTGCGATTTATTCTTCGATGGTTTATACTACGAGAAGATTACAATGCCAAAGCAGGCCCTTCAGCCCATTTGGGTCCGTGCCGACCATCAACCAGCCATTTACACCAACCTGATTTAAAAAATTCTTCCCATATTCCTGGCAATTTAACCCACACTCCCCAGTGGCAGATTCTCCCATTCATCAAAACACTGGGGACAATCCACGGAGGCTGATTAACCTTCCAACCTGCCCGTCTTTGGAGGGTGGGAAAAAACCGGAGCTGCCCGAGAGAACCCACGCAACCACGGGAGAACATGCAAACTCCACAAGGACAGCAACAGAGGTCAGGATCAAACCCGGGTCACTGGCGCTGTGAGGCAGTAGCTCTACCAGCTGTATCATTCTTCCAGCTTGGAACTACAAATTGCCTTTGTTGCACTTAGCACTTTGGGCTTTATAATATGGAATAATTTATTGAATTTTATCTCAGGGATGATTGGGTTAACATAAGATGAGCGTTTGACGGCACTGGGCCTGCACTCGCTGGAGTTTAGAGTGATAAAGGGGAACCCCATTGAAACTTAATGCATAGTGAAAGGCCTGGATAGTGTGGATGTGGAGAGGATGTTTCCATTAGTGGGAGATTCTAGGACCAGAGGGCACAGCCTCAGAACAAAAGGAAAGAGGTGAGGAATTTCTTCAGTCGGAGGGTGGTGAATCTGAGGAATTCATTGCCACAAGTGGCCAATTCATTGGGTAGTTTTAAGGCGGAGATTGATAGATTCTTGATTAGTACAGGTGTCAGGGGTTATGGGGAGATGACAGGGGAATGGGGTTAGAAGGGGAAGATAGGTAATTCGTGATCGAATGGCGGTGTAGACTGGATGGGCCAAAAGGCCTAATTCTGTGCAAGAACGTGTAGTACACTGCTGCAAATATACTGCTGAAAGATAGCAAAAGAGTGCAAGAAGGAACTGCAGATTTAGGTTTACAGCGAAGGCGGACACAAAATGCGAGAGTAACTCAGCGGGTCGGGCAGCATCTCTGGAGAAAAGGTGACGTTTCGGGCCGAGACCCTTCATCATCCAAAAAATGTAGAAATGCTCAGTCAATGCAATGTGTGTGAAATGGGATGTGTCCATTCGCTGTGCCATTGTGGGACTCTACCCCAGTGCCAGAGGCAGAAAGAAGGAACTGCAGACGCTGATTTGCCAAAAAAAAGGCACAAAGTGCTGGTGTAACTCAACGGGTCAGGCAGCATCTCTGAAGAATATGGTTAGGTGACGTTTTGTTAGGACCCTTCATCAGACACAGTCCAACATGACGAGTGCAACTGATATAATACTAGTGGTGGAGGAAGGAACTGCAGATGCCGCTTTAAAACAAAGATAGACACAAAAAGCTGGAGTAACTCAGCAGGACAGACTAGTATTAAGAAGGATCTCGACCCGAAAGGCCACCCGTTCCTTCTCTCCAGAGATGCTGCCTGACGCGCTGAGTTACTCCAGCATTTTGTGTCTATAGTTCTTATAGGTTTCCGGTCGGGATCCTTCTTCAGAAGTTCCAAGCCAGAATGGTTTGATTCAGCCATGTGATTAGAGGCGATGTGATCACCAGCACGGTGGCGCTGGGGTAGAACTGCTGCCTTACAGCGTCAGAGACCCGGGTTCGATCCAGACTACGGGTTATGTGTGTACAGAGTTTGTACGTTCTCCCCGTGACCTGCGTGGGTTTTCTCCGAGATCTTCGGTCTCCTCCCCCACTCCAAAAGACATGTTTGTAGGTTAATTGCCTTGGTGTGTGTGAAATTGTCCCCAGTGTGTGTAGGATAGTGTTAGTGTACGGGGATCATTGGTTGGTGCAGACTAGATGGGCCGAAGAGCCTCTTTCCACGCTGTAACTCCAAACTAAATTTGTTCATTAGTTCATGTCATAGGAGCAGAATTAGGCCTTTTGGCCCATCGAGTCTGCATCGCCATTCGATCACGAATGACCTATCTTCCTCTCCTAACCCCATTCCCCTGTCATCTCCCCATAACCCCTGACACCTGTACTAATCAAGAATCTATCAATCTCCGCCTCAGATTCACCACCCTCCGACTGAAGAAATTCCTCACCTCTTTCCTTTTGTTCTGAGGCTGTGCCCTCTGGTCCTAGAATCTCCCACTAATGGAAACATCCTCTCCACATCCACACTATCCAGGCCTTTCACTATGCATTAAATTTCAATGGGGTTCCCCTTTATCACTCTAAACTCCAGCGAGTGCAGGCCCAGTGCCGTCAAACGCTCATCTTATGTTAAACCCAATCATCCCTGAGATAAAATTCAATAAATTATTCCATATTATAAAGCCCAAAGTGCTAAGTGCAACAAAGGCAATTTGTAGTTCCAAGCTGGAAGAATGATACAGCTGGTAGAGCTACTGCCTCACAGCGCCAGTGACCCGGGTTTGATCCTGACCTCTGTTGCTGTCCTTGTGGAGTTTGCATGTTCTCCCGTGATTGCGTGGGTTTTCACGGGCAGCTCCGGTTTTCTCCCACCCTCCAAAGACGGGCAGGTTGGAAGGTTAATCAGCCTCTGTGGATTGTCCCCAGTGTTTTGATGAATGGGCGAATCTGCCACTAGGGAGTGTGGGTTAAATTGCCAGGGATATGGGAAGAATTTTTTTTAATCAGGTTGGTGTAAATGGCTGGTTGATGGTCGGCACGGACCCAAATGGGCTGAAGGGCCTGCTTTGGCATTGTAATCTTCTCATCTGCAAGTTGTCCTCTTTTACTGCATGAGTTTCCCCCTTGTGCTCTGGTTTCCTCCCACCTCTCAAAGACACTGTGCCTGGGCGGCATGATGGTGAAGTGGTAGAGTTGCTGACTTACAGCGCCAGTGACCCGCGTTCGATCCTGACCTCGGGTGCTGTCTGTATGGAGTTTGTACGTTCTCCCTGTGAACACGTGGGTTTCCTCTGGGTGCTCAGGCTTCCTCCCACACTCCAAATGCGTGCAGGCTTGTAGGTTCAATTCCTTCAGTAAATTGCCCCCTAGTGTGTAGGATAGAACTAGTGTATGGGTGATTGGTGATCAGCTCAGATTAGTTGGACCAAAGGGCCTGTTTCTGCGCTGTACCTCTAAAACTAAAACTAAAATATTTGTTGGTGAATTATCTTCTGTGCATTGGCCCTAGTGAGTGGGTGGGTGATCCCTGGTTGGCATGGACTCGGTGGGCCGAAGGGCCTGTTTCCATGCTGTATATCCAAAGTAAACTCGAACATCGGAGGAAGGGAATCCTCCACAGTCTTAGCCAATGCTTATCCCCCACTAACACCGCAAAAAAACAAGACTGTCCGTGACCTTGTTCCATGCAACCATGGAGGGACAGCACGGTGGGCGCACCCGCGGAGTTTCTACTCACAGCGCCAGAGACCGGGGTTCGATCCTGACTACGGGTGCTGTCTGTACGGAGTTTGTACGTTCTGTGTGGGTTGTCTCCAAGATCTTCGGTTTCCTCCCACAATCCAAAGACGTACAGGTTTGTAGGTTAAATGGCTTGGTGTAAATGTAAAAAAGAATGTCGCTGGTGTGTGTTAGGGTAGTGTTAATGTGCGGGGATCGATGGCCAGTGCGGACTCGGTGGGCCAAAGAGTCTGTTCCCGTGCTCCAAAGATGTACAGGTTTGTAGGTTAAGTGGCTCGGTATAAATGTTAAAATATTGTCCATACTGTGTGTAGGATAATGGTAGTGTGCAGTGATCGCTGGTGAATGCGGACTCAGTGGGCTGAAGGGCCTGTTTCTGTATCTGCGCAGTATCTCTCACCTATACTCTGAACTAAGCTGTTCCTTTGCCTTACACTTTAAAAGTGACTGTAAGGACATTATGTTGGAAATGGGTTCAATTGTTTAAAGAATGTCTCGTGATCTAGGAAGGATCACACAAGTGTTTAAGAATGTGGTGAGTTTTTGCGGACAGCTGAGTAATGGCCTTTAAAATGCTTCCCCGTGAATTTTCCGCTGCCTGGAGAATTGACGTTTTTATTTGCCTTTGTCGGGCGATAAATCCCAGCTCTCAGACGTCTTTGAACCTGAACAGAGAGATCAGGAGCCCCAGACATCTGCTCTGACGTGAAGACAATTTCGAGTGTTATGACATGCCACACACAGGAGAGGAAGTTGTTTTCACCACACTGATACAGCACATGTCAAAATCGTAGACTCTTTGCTATTAAGGCTCTCACGTGACCAGGTATCAGCTGCCTGAGCTGCCAGTCGAGATTTTAAACCCAAGAGCCAGCTTGACAGTGTTTTACAGGCAAAAATCAACTTCCACGCTGGCAATGGAGTTACGCAGTATTGAACCGGCAGTTCATTTAGGAAGGTGAGACTGGAACCTCTCGGAACCAGATCGGCTGTGGAAGGATCTGAACCCATCACAAGCCTCCCTGCTGTTTCCCATGTAGGTCGGGAACCAACCCAAGGCAGAAAGATTTGAGACGAGATGTAGGCTTCTGAGTATCCAAATCTTCAGCATTGGCGTGCTCATTTAACAAATGTCCCCACGGATATATCGGTGGCGCAGGGGTAGAGTCACTGCCTTACAGCACCAGAGACCCAGGTTCCATCCTGACCACGAGTGCTGTCTGTACAGAGTTTGTACGTTCTCTCCGTGATCGTGTGGGTTTTCTCCGGGTGCTCCGGCTTCCTCCCACACTCCAAAGAATAACAGGTTAATTGGCTTTGGTAAAGATTGTAAATTGTCCTTAGTGTGTAAGATGGTGCTAGTGCATGGGGGGATCGCTGGTCGGCACGGACTCAGCAGGTCGAAGGGCCCGTTTTCGCGCTGTATCTCTAAACAAACTAAACTAAGCAATATCAGGGTAACTGCTTTTGTACAGTGAAAAGCTTTTGTTGCGTGCTAACCAGTCAGCGGAAAGCCAATACATGATTAGTGAGGGGAGACGATAGAAATAATGATGAGAGGCATAGATGGGGTAGACAGTCAGAACCTTTTTCTCAGGGTGGATATATCAGGTCTAGATTGCATAACTTAGAGGTGAGAGGAGCAAAAGGAGATAGACACCGAATGCTGGAGGAACTCAGCGGGTCAGGCAGCATCACTGGAGAGAAGGAATGGGTGTCGTTTCAGGTCGAGACCCTTCTTCCGACTGAGAGTCAGGGGAGAGAGATACAGAGATAAGGAAGTGTAAGGTGTGAGAACTTGATGATCTGACGAAGGGTCTCGACCCATCCCTTCTCTCCAGAGATTCTGCCTGTCCCGCTGAATTACTCCAGCATTCTGTGTCTATCTTCAGTTTAAAACAGTAAATGCATTTTCTTCCCACAAGGTTTAATGGAGATTTAGCATAGTTTAGAGCATGAAAGTAGGCCCTTCGGCATACTTAGTACACACTGACCATGGATCATTTGTTCACACTAGTTCTATGTTATCCTACTTTCTCACCCACTCCATACACACCAGGGACAATTTACAGAAGTTTAAAGAGAATTGGCATCTCACCGAATACCCCGACAAACGTCTACAGATGCACTGCAGAAAGTATCCTGACCGGTTGCATCACAGCCTGGTACGGCAATTCTAACGCACAGGAACACAAGAGGCTGCAGAGAGTGGTGGACTCAGCCCGGTATATCACGGGCACAGCCCTCCCCACCATCACCAGCATCTACAAGAGGCGCTGGCCCAATTTACAGAGGGCCAATTAACCTGCAAACCCGCACGTCTTTGGGATGTGGGAGGAAACCGGAGCATCCACCAGGACTAGAGGGCCTGAGCTTTCGGGCTTGCTCTCTAATTCCTGGAGCGCAGGAGGATGAGGGGTATAGAGGTGTATAAAATCATGAGGGGAATAGATCGAGTCTATTGCCCAGAGTAAGGGAATCGAGGACCAGAGGACATAGGTTCAAGGTGAGGGGGAATAGATTTAAGAGGAATCTGAGGGGTAACATTTTCACACAAAGGGAGGTGGGTGTATGGAACAAGCTGTCAGAGGAGGTAGTTGAGGCAGCAATTTTCTTTGGAAGCACATCAAAGATCAAGTTCATGTTTATTTGTCACATGCACCAATTAAGGTACAGTGATATTTGAGTTACCATGCAGCCATATAATCAAAAAGAACACAATACACAATAGAATTTGACGTAAACATCCACCACAGTGGAATCAACATTCTTCACCGTGATGGAAGGCAATAACATTCAGTCAATCTTCCTCCTCTGTTCACCCGTGTTCGGGACCTTGGACCCTCCGTAGTCACCTCTATGGATGGCCCGATGTACAAGCCCTCTCGTCGGGATGATCGAAAAGTGACGTCGGGCCGGATCAGAACACTCACTCCGCGGCTTGGAGTTCCCGAATCGGCCGCTTCTTACCGCAGACCGTGGCTTCACGATGTTATAGGCCGCAGGCTGGCAGTCGGAGCACTTCTTCTGGCAATCCCCGGCAAGGGATCGCCCCGCTCCGCGATGGTAAGTCTGCCGTGCCGGCTACTGAAGCTCTGGGCCAGTCTCCGAGAAAGGGCGCACCAATCCAGTTGTTAGGCCGTGAGGGGGGGGGGGTGAAGATGCGCAAAGAGAAATGTTGCATCTCCGTCGAGGTAAGTGACTGAAAAAAGTTTCCCCCTATTCCCCCCCCCCCCCCCCCCCCCCCCCCCCACACTAAAACATACATTTAGACATACATTAGACATACTGAAAATCAAAAAAAGTTTAAAGGACAAACACGCTGCTGGCGAGGCTGCCGCTCGCGGCGCCACCCGATGACATAACGGAGCAGTTCAAAGAATGAACAAATCACCAACTTAAGAGCAAAGGGTGTAAAGTGTAAAGCTAGGTAAAGATTTACAAGGATGTTGCTGGGACTCGAGGGCCTGAGCTATAGGGAGAGGTTAGGCTAGGACTATTCCTTGAAGCACAGGAGGATGAGGGATGATCTTATAGAGGCGTACAAAGTCATGAGAGGAATAGATCGGGTAGATGCACAGTTTCTTGCCCAGAGTAGGGGAATTGAGGACCAGAGGGCATCGGTTTAAGGTGAAGGGGGAAATATTTAATAGGAATCTGAGGGGTAACTTTTACACACTAAGGGTGGTAGGTGTATGGAACCAGCTGCCTGAAGGTTTAGAGGATATGGACCAAATGCAGGCAGGTGGGACTAGTGTAGATGGGACATGTTGGTGGGTATGGGCAAGGGCCTGTGTCCATGCCGTAAGACACTATGATGAAAACGGTTTCCCCATATTCCCCCCGCCTGGGGGGAATAGGGGGAATGGGCAATGTTTCAGGTCGAGACGTCGCCCATTCTATCTCTCCAGAGATGCTGCCTCACCCGCTGAGTTACTCCAGCTTTTTGTGTGTACCTTACCAAGGAGTTTAGCAGGATCTGACCGAAAACCTGAGTAGAACTCAGAGATAGCACGCCAGTGCCTCTACTTCCTTAGAAGTTTAAAGAGATTAGGCATTCTACCGAATACTCCAACAAATGTCTACAGATGCACTGCAGAAAGTATCCTGACCGGTTGCATCACGGCCTGGTACGGCAATTCTAACGCACAGGAACACAAGAGACTGCAGAGAGTGGTGGACTCAGCCCGGTACATCACAGGCACAGCCCTCCCCACCATCACCAGCATCTACAAGAGGCGCTGGCCCAAGAAGGCGGCATCCATCATCAAGGATCCCTCCCTTCACGTGCCCTCTTCTCACTTATACCATCAGGCAGGTACAGAAGCCTGAAGTCACATGTCCTACATCCACTAGGTTCTTGAACCGACCTGCACAACCCTAATCCCACCTCAGCAATGGAACATCATGGACCACCTGTAACACTGCCATGGACTTGTTATCTAATTGTATTTTTGTACGTTTTATGCACTTTCTTTTCCTTTCAGTCTTGTGGTATATTATGTATAACCTATGTATATTTTATGATTCGAGACCCTTCTTCAGACTGAAGCCTGAAGAAGGGTCTCGACCCAAAATGTCACCGTTCTTCTCTCCAGAGATTCTACCTGTCCCGCTGAATTACTCCAACTTTTTGTGTCTATCTTCGGTTTAAACCAGCATCTGCAGTTTCTTCCTACACATCTCTCTTATTCACTGTGTGCTGTCTGAGTCTATGTGTCTGTGATGCTGCTGCAAGCAAGGCATTCATTGTACCTGGACCTCATTGTACTTATCCACATGACAATAAACTCGACTTGAAATCTAAGTATCAGGCAAACGTTGCTCCTGGATGCAGTCTGAAGTATAAAGTCCAGTATAGTTCGATGAAAGATAGTCCGAATGAGGTAGATGGGAGGTCAGCACTGCTCTTTAGTTGGTGATAGGACAGTTCAGTTGCCTGATAACAGCTGGAAAAAACTGTCCCTGAATCTGGAGGTGTGCGTTTTCACACTTCTGTACCTCTTGCCTGATGGGAGAGGGGAGAAGATCATAAGTGATAGGAGCAGAATTAGGGCATTCGTCCCATCAAGTCTACTCCGCCATTCAATCATGGCTGATCTATCTCTCCCTCCTAACCCCATTCTCCTGCCTTCTCCCCATAACCCCTGACACCCGTACTAATCAAGAATCTATCTATCTCTGCCGTAAATATACGTATCTACTGATTTGGCCTCCGCAGCCTTCTGTGGCAAAGAATTCCACAGAGAAGAGGGAGTGACCAGGGTGAAACTCAAAGTACCTTGTGTCTGCTTTAAGGGCCTGTCCCACTTGGCCGTTATTTGCGCCTCATTTACGCAGCATATGTAAAATAGGTCGACGCGCCGTTACGTACGACATCGCATGCAAATCACGCGTCATCATGCCGTCTGGTGCGCGTGACATCATTAGAATACCTCTGCAGCATGCGGCAACGCATGGTTACGCACAGTGACATAACCATGCGTCACCACACGATACACGTGAGACATCAGGACGCCAATGCGTCAACATGCGTACCCAAAGCGTCAGCGTGTGTACGCGATACGTCACGCAGGTGGCGCGCGAGGATTTCGTGCAGCACGAAATCCTGGAGCGCCGCGCGATACCGGGCGCAACTCCACAGTCCCCCACGCCTCTCCATGCGCCCGACCCGCGCTACCCACACGCTACCCGTGCGTCACAACGCGACAACCACATTTTTGGAGGTCGCATAAATGGCGCGCAAATGACGGCCAAGTGGGACAGGCCCTTTAGTTTTTGTTAGATCTGATTAAATGTTTCTCAAACGTACGCCTATGGGGGAAGGTTAAGTTATTGCATTGGGAACTTATTAGAATAATTCATAGTCATCCTTCATTTTGAATATTTGATAACCAAAGCCTTCAGTGCCTTCCCTGAGGAAGTACTTCCTGAAAGGGCCATTTAGATCTGAACTTATTATCCTTGATCAACACAAGCCTAATTGCAGTGTCTAATTCCGTGTCAAGAGTGCTTCCAAATAAACTCCGATGTGAAAGGGATACATCAATGAATTAATTAGTGCTGCCAGAAAGTTTAGTAGCTGGAAATAGACATGAAATAAGTGCCTTAGCAGGACAGGCTACATCTGTGGAGAAAAGGAATGGGTGACATTTCGGGTCGAGACCCTTCTTCAGACTGAGAGTCAGTGGAGAGGGAGATGAGAGATAGAAAAAGGTACAAAGAACAAATGAATGAAAGGTGTGAAAACAAATCAATGTCAGCAACACTGATCAAGGAAAGGCGGAGCCCACAATGGTCCATTGTTGGCTGTGGAGAAGGTGCTAAAGAGTAGATACAAAGGAAGCAGTGAAACTAAGCAGGCCGGCTGTGAGACTGGTAGGAAGACCAGATAGACACAAAGTGCTGGAGCAACTCAGCGGGACAGGCGGCATCTCTGGAGAGAACGAAATGGTGACGTTTTGGGTCGAAATCCTTCTTCAGTCCGAGAGTCAGGGGAGAGGGAAACTAGAGATGTGGAAGGGCACAAAGAGCAAATGAATGAAAGGTGTGAAAAGAACAAATCAAAGCCAGCAATGATGATCAAGGAAAGAATCAAGTTGTAAGTAACGGCAGCAACAAGTGCTATTTTTAGTTGAGTTTAGTTTAGAGATGCAGCGTGGAAACAGGCCCTTCGGCCCACCGAGTCTGCACTGACCAGCGATCCCGCACATTAACACTACCCCACAAACTCTAGGGATAATTTTACATTTGATACCGAAGATAGGCACAAAATGCTGGAGTACCTCAGCAGGGGCAGGCAGCATCTATGGAGAGAAGGAATGGGTGACGTTTCGGGTCGAGACTGAAGGGTGGGGGTGGGATGGAGAGAAATTGGAGCGAAAAAAGCAGCTAATTTGGCGCCAGATTTATTCCAGTCTGGCATTGGACAGGAATCACAAAATATCATTACATTCATCGGAGCTGTGGAAAATGAAGTCAGATGCAGGGACTGAGTGCATGCACGGCTGTCTGCTACGCTCGAAAATCTTGGAACTACTTCAGGTTTTGGTCAAATGACTCAACTAAAAATACCACTTGCTGCTGCTGCTGCTGCTGCTGTTACTTACAACTTGTTTGAAAGTAATTGCTTGCACAAACTGATGACAGACACGGTTGTGGTTTTGTACACATGCAACTAATTTAATCCTGTAATATTTACTCTTTGCGGTTTTAGAAGATAAAGTCAGGTGTAGATATAATAACCCCTTGGCACTATTGTAGATTGGGAAGAGTGTAGCAAGCTGCAGCTGCAAAACCAGGTCAGCCAAAATTAGTTGTCGCACTTTGCCATCATTAATGTACCCACTAAAACAGCCATTTCAACTATTGGCAAGGGCCGGAGCTGAACAGGAATTTTTCATGAGAAGTCAGACATTCAGCGCTGAAACAGGCCCTTCAACCCATCGAGTGCGTCCCGACCAGCGATCACCCCGTACACTAACACTATCCTACACACACTAGGGAGCATTTTCAATTTTACCGAAGCCAATTAACCTGCACACCTGTACATCTTTGAAGTGTGGGAGGAAAACAGAGCACCCGGAGAAAACCCACACAGTCACGGGGAGAACGTACAAACTCCGGACAGACAGCACCCATGGTTAGGATCTAACCTGGTTCTCTGGCGCTGTAAGACAGCAACTCTACCGCTGCGCCACTGTGCCGCTCTTTAACTTCCAAGTTTCCCGTTCATATTAACTTGGACATATATTGGGGATTGTGGTTGCTTCAAAATTCTGCACCTTCCTGTTCTAAGATCACTGTCAGAGTGCCTTCTCTCATGGTTTACAGCAGTTCCAGGTATAAATGGGTGAACATCAACTCCTCAAGGGTAAACCAGGAATGTGCAGGAGAGGCTTGCCTTTCCAGTGGACACTGTGACAGCCCCCTCTCCCTTGGATGCCTATCACTGGCTGACTGGACAGGAGAGGCCAAACATCAGCATTGTTGGTAACAGATGGGTCGTGAGCTAATATTGGATTGGCCCACTGGAACCTTGTCTGCCTACTCCTTGTAAACATGGGTGTTTCAGTCAGAGGGGAGAAAGGGAGAGAAGAAACAGCAGAGGGAAGAGGAAGGAAGACAATAGACAATCGGTGCAGGAGTTGGCCATTCGGCCCTTCGAGCCAGCACCGCCATTCACTGTGATCATAGCTGATCATTCCCAATCAGTACCCCAATCCTGCCTTCTCCCCATATTCCCTGACTCTGCTATCTTTAAGAGCTCTGTCTAACTCTATCTAAGGGAGGAAGGGGAAAGGGAAAGGAAGGGGGGAAGGGAAGGGAAGAGCAAGGAAGAGGGGAAGGGAAGGGGGAAGGAAGAGGGAGGAGGAGGGAGGGAGAAAGAGGGAGGGTTGATGGAGGGTAAAAGCATTGAGAGAGTGGAAGGGAGAGTAAGCGGGGTGCCTCCCTGCTAGCTGTGTTCCCCTGTTGCAGGTCTGGAGGAAGACTGAGCCACTGGGACAAACCTGAGACCAGCAGCTCCACCGTGTGGTCAAGACTGAGCTGCCGGGACAAGCCCCTAGACAGCCAGCTCCTCTACCTGAGTCTAAGAGTAGCCGGGGCTAACTTGAGATTGATCGCCTGGGCCTCTTACCTGCCCACAGACAATGAGGGACTGCACCCACAAAGATTGAGCCGCCAGGATAAGCCTGAGACTTCAAGCTGAGCTCGAGGCAATGATGAACTACAGGGACAAGGCTGAGATTTCTGCACCTCCTCCTGCAAGCCCAAAGCTGAGTAGCCAGCACCTCCTCTGGTGGTGAGGGGGAACTGCAGGGATAGGCCTGACATTGCCGTGCCTCTTCCTGGGAGAGCAGGACTGAGCTGCCGGGACATGTCCGAGATCGCTAGTGACACCTCACATGCCCACTGACGTAGAAGAACGTGGGCCTGGATTTTCTTGTAATGAAAAACTACATCATATGAGTTCACCCTGCGGAATGAATGAATGGACTAAGACTTTATTGACAGATGCGAGGAGTCACAGTGAAATTCTTTGCTTTACATACGCAAGGTATGCAAAGAGTCACCACATAAAGGGCATCAACAACATTTGGTCATAGATAACAGAATAAATAAAAACATTACATTAATTAGAAGCCCAAAGTCCTTAGTGAAACCATGATAGTTTGTAGTTCATAATTTAGTAGGAGTTTTGTAGTGTTCAATAGATCGTTAGTTTAGTATATTGTCATGTGTACCGAGGTACTTCGCTGACCCAGTCTGCAAAAAGACTATACGTGATCACAATCAAGCCTATCACATTGTGCAGATACATGATAAAGGAAATAACAATGAATGCAAGATAAAGTCCAGTAAAACCAATGAGGTTAGTCCGAGGGTCCCCAATGAGGTAGATGGTAGGTCTCTAGTTGTTGGTAGGATGGATCAGTTGCCTGATTACAGCTGGGAAGAAGCTGTCCCTGAATCTGGAGGTGTGTGTTTTCAGGGACAGTATTTTCCCAGGTGATATCAGGCAACTGAACCATTCTATCACCAACTAGAGGGCAGTCTGGACCTGCCATTATTAATGGGTGTGGGGGAAAAGCTGTTCTTGAAACTGCAGGTCATGGTTTTCAAATTCCTGTACCTTCTTGATGGTAGGAGTGAAATGAGAACGTGGCCAGGGTGGTAGGGGTCCTGGCTGCCTTTTTGAGGCAGTGCCTCCGACAGATCCCTTTGATGGCGGGAGAGGTCTGTACCCGTGCTGGACTGGGCGGTGAACACCTTTTTTTCGTGACCTCTTTCGTCCTGTGCATTTGTGTTGCCATACGGGGTACATTCCCAGTCACACATCCTTTTCCAGCAGAGATGCTGCCTGACCCACTTAATTACCCCAGCACTTTGTGTCTATCTTCAAAGTACATTCCAGGCTGAAGAAGGGTCTCAACCAGAAACATCACCTCTCCATGTTCTCCAGAGATGCTGCCTGACCCGTGGAGTTACTCAATCGACAATAGACAATAGGTGCAGGAGTAGGCCATTCGGCCCTTCGAGCCAGCACCGCCATTCAATGTGATCATGGCTGATCATCCCCAATCAGTTCCTGCCTTCTCCCCATATCCCCTGACTCCGCTATCTTTAAGAGCCCTATCTAGATCTCTCTCTTGAAAGTATCCAGAGAACGACCTCCACTGCTCTCTGAACTCCGGCAATTTGTATCTATATTTCAGGTACATTTCAGTCTGAAGAAGGGTCCTAACCAGAAACATCACCTATCCATGTTCTCCAGAGGTGCTGCCTGGCCCGCTAAGTGTTTGCATTTCTATTTTATGTAAACATGCATCTGCAGTTCCTTGTGTCTATAAAAGATTCCACATTCAGCTCCTATTTTGAACGACGTCTCTGTTATACCTGTGTTGCCATCCTTGGGGTTCATGATCATAAACCCTTTAGTTTGCTCTTTTTGCCACATTGATTTTATATTCTCTGACCTCAGTAAGGATGCGTGATCCATTGCAACCTAACGTGAATGGAAGCAGAGAGACAATGTTTTATTTGTTAGTTATTTATTACAGTGCACTCGGGCAGAGCCACGATAAAAATATAACGATGAGAGGATAATCAAATGGGAACACTAAATAAGCAAAGGCCATCTCCATGTTCAGATACAATAGAGAAGCAAGTGCTAACAGCATGAGCAATTTTGTAAATTCATCCTTCTGACAGGCCATTAGCCTCGAGGTTTCCAAACCGGGACGTCAGTAGCTTCCAAAGTGCTTTACAGTCTATTGAGTCCTCATGAAGTGCAGTTGCTCGTGCAGCTTAGAACAGCACAGTGGCGCAGCGGTAGAGTTGCTGCCTTACAGTGCCAGAGACCCGGGTTTGATCCCGACTTCACGTTCTGCCTGTGCGGAGTTGGTACGTTCTCCCCGTGAATGCGTGGGTTCTCTCCGGGAACTCCGGCTTCCTCCCACACTCCAAAGATGTACAGGTTTGTAGGTTAATTGGCCTGGTATAATTGTAAATTGACTCTCATGTGCGTAAGATAGTGTTAGTGTGCGGGGATCGCTGGTCAGCCGCGCTGTATTCAAGCCATTCGGCCCATCTAGTCTACTCTACCATTCAATCATGGCTGAGCTATCTCTCCCTCTCAAGCTCATTCTCCTGCCTTCTCCCCCTAACTCCTGACACCCATACTAATCAAGAATCTATGTATCTCTGACTTAAAAATATTCATTGACTTATTCATTACCCACAGCCATCTGTGGCAATCAAGTCCACAGATTCACCACCCTTTAGCGAGTCAAGACGGCAGTCGTTTTCACAAACGAGCTTTATTAACAAAGCAGTGAAAACAACAAGGATCAAACGACAGCTACTACAAATGATGTTACCACAACGGTGGTTGAAGTGATGAATGGGGCTAGCCCAGAAAACACGCAAAAACAAAACCCCTCCCACAGTCACATGACCAAGGTAACCAACCGCAGGGTTCGACTACCTACCGGCACCAGCAGGTGTCGCTACAGGACCCCCCCCAGAACCCGAGGTACGGAACCTAGCGGGGACCTGTACAGAACGACCAGAACATGTGGTCCGTAAAGGCGGGGCAGGCATGACAGAAGGGGCCGGCAAAACAGGGCCAGAAGGAAGCGGGGACCGTGAAAACGGGGCAGGTATAACATTGGGGGCCAGCGGAACAAACCCGGAGACAGTCAACGGTTTACCCAATCTATTCCTCTCATGATTTCGTACACCCTCTATAAGATCAACCCTCATCCTCCTGTGCTCCAAGGAATGGAGTCCCAGCCCACACAACCTCTCCCTGTAGCTCAGCCTTTTGAGTCCTGGCAACATTGATCGATTTATCAGTCTATTTTTTTCTTTCTGATTTCCAACGTCTGGAGTATTTATTCTTGGAAGAGATATTTGCGAGTTTGTTTCCACCTCGATACAGTCCCATGTAATGAATTCAGTAAATTAAAAAGTAAAATTAGCTTTTAATAACTCTACTCAGCCTGTCACCCAAGAATTCTTGACTTGAAATGAATACAAAATACAACGGAAATTGCTGGCAAGTGGTAAAGGAAATGCCGCCTCAAAAACATGACATAAATTGAACATGTAACACTACACTGGTAATTTGAGAGGAGATCCTCTATGCTGAGGCAACGTGTAGGCTGTTTGGTCTCACACATAGTCTCTATCACGGCATGGTGGCGCAGCAGTAGAGTTGCTGCCTTACAGCGCCAGAGACCCGGGTTCGATCCTGATTACAGGTGCTGTCTGTACGGAGTTTGTACCTTCTCCCCGTGTCCTGGGTGGGTTTTCTCCGGGAGCTCCGGTTTCCTCCCACACTCCAAAGACGTACAAGATTGCAGGTTAATTGGCTCTGGGGTAAAATTGTAAATTGTCCCTAGTGTGCGGGGATCGCTGGTCGGCGGGGACTGGGTGGACCAAAGGGCCTGTTTCCGTGCTGTATCTCTAAACTAAAACCAAATAAGAGTCTGAGTCTTTCAGCTGCTGTGAGATAGCTGGATTTTGGGAATGTAAGCCACCCCCTCAGAGATATAACGCAGTGGTCATAGTTTAGCATCTGAACAAGCAGGAAATAAGCCTCTTGACCTCATAAACCTTCCAAATGCGGTGGGCAGACACTTCAAAGGGTGAGGCTCCATGCATGAGTATAGAAGTTGGGAGGTCATGTTGCAGTTGTATAAGACGTTGGTGAGGCCGCATTTAGCGTATTGTATTCAGTTCTGGCCACCATGTTATAGGAAAGATGTTGTCAAGCTGAAATGGGTACAGAGAATATTTACGAGGATGTTGCCCGGGCTATAGGAGGTTGAGCAGGCTGGGACTCTAATCCTTGGAGCGTAGGAGGATGAAGGGTGATCTTATAGAGGTGTATAAACTCATGAGAGGAATAGATCAGGTAGATGCACAGAGTCTCTTGCCCAGAGTAGGTGAATTGAGGACCAGAGGACATAGGTTTAAGGTGAGGCGGGAAAGATTTAATAGGAATCTGAGGGGTAAATTTATCACACAAAGGGTGGTGGGTTGGCCTTCTATCACAGTGAGGAATGTGGGAAATCCGCTGTGGTGGATGTTTATGTTAACTTTGATGTTGTTGTGTGTCTTGTTGCTTTTTTTTCCTTATGGCTGTATGGTAATTCGCATATCACTGTACCTTAATTGATACATGTGACAATAAAAGACCTTTGAAACCTAAAGCCTCTTCCTTACAATCAGAGAATGACACAACCCTGAGGAAAGATAGATACAAAATGCTGGAGCAACACAGCGGGACAGGCAGCATCTCTTGAGAGAAGGAATATGTGACATTTTGGGTCGAGACCCTTCTTCAAACTGAGAGTCAGGGAAAAAGGAAATTAGAGATATAGACAGTGATATAGAGAGATATAGAACAGGTGTATGAAGAATATGCAAAAAAACAACCATGATCAAGGAAAGTTGGAGCCCACAATGGTCCATTGTTGGCTGTGGGCTAGGTGATAATGAGTTGTACAGACAGTGAAACTCAACAGGACGAAAGTGGAACTAATACAACAACTCGGGTGGGGGAGAGACCGAGAGAGAGGGGATGCGAGGGTTACTTGAAGTTAGAGAAATCAATATTCATGCCGTTGGGTTGTAAGCTGCCCAAGCGAAATAAGAGGTGCTGTTCCTCCAACGTGTTTGGCTTCACATTGACAATGGAGGAGGAATCTGAGGAAGGTAACACAGTCTGGGCAGCACGGTGGCGCAGCGGTAGAGTTGCTGCCTTACAGTGCTTACAGCACCAGAGACCAGGGTTCGATCCTGGCCACGGGTGCTGTATCTCCAAACTAAACTAAACTAAACTAAATAGTCCAAGTGCACAAAAATCCCCAGTTGGACATAATATTGGTGATGATTCTTGTCCTGTCTATTCTCTCAGTTGGACCAGTGATCTCAAGACAGAAGATGGATCCCATCATCCAACCTCACCAACAACGAAAGGTTGAAGTGGCCCAGTGTCATCTTGCTTTTGTATAGAATCTGGCTTTAGATTCATGGAGGTTTACAGCATAGAGTCTGAAGAAGGGTTCTGACCTGAAACGTCACCTATTCTTTTTCTCCAGAGATGCTAGATTAGTGGAAGAGTCTAGGACCAGAGGCCATAGTCTCAGAATACTAGGACTTGCCTTTAGAAAGGAGATGAGGAGGAATTTCTTGAGTCGGAGGGTGGTGAATCTGTGGAATTCATTGTCATAGATGGCTTTGGAGGCCAAGTCATTGGGTATTTTTAAGGCGTGGAGATTGATAGATTCTTGATTAGTATAGGTGTTAGAGTTATGGGGAGAAGACTGGAGAATGGGGTTGAGAGGGAAAGATAGATCAGCCATGATTGAATGGCGGAGTAGATGTGATGGGCCGAATGGTCTAATTATGCTCCTATCACTTATGAACTTAGGTTGCCTGACCTGCTGAGTTACTCCAGCACCTTGTATCTATCTTTGGTATAAACCAGCATCTGCAGTTCCCTCCTACACAGAAACAGGCTCTCCGATCCACAAGGACCATGCTGACCATCTATACTGATCCCATTTAGTTTAGTTTAGTGATACAGTGCAGAAATAGGCCCTTCGGCCCACCGAGTCCGCATCGACCAGCGATCCCCGCACATTAACACACACTAGGGACAATTTTTTACATATGTGACAAGCCAATTAACCTACAAATCTGCAGGTCTTTGGAGTGTGGGAGGAAACCGAAAATCTTGGGGAAAACCCACGCAGGTCACGGGGAGAACGTACAAACTCGTACAGACAGCACCCGTAGTAAGGATCGAACCCGGGTCTCTGGCGCTGTGAGGCAGTAGCGGCACAGCTGTGCCACCATCCTGCCCATTACTAGCACTTGGTCTGGAGCCATCCACCCCTTGCCAATTCAAGTGCTTTGCAGAAATGAGCTGCCATCTCAATAGTGACTCGACTTCCAAAGTACTTCATACACTACAAAACACTCTGGGAGATTTCGAGAAGGTGCGACACACTACATTAATTCACTTGCCCAGCACACATGCAGATTTCTTATTAGCTCATGCAAGTCGCAAGAGAGAATCGAGAGCTTATGGTTCCTAAAATAATTTCACTGCCATCTTCTGTTACAATGTAAAAAATACACCATTTTCACGATCTGACTTGCAATAAGATTTTAAGCGCAAGTGTGAATCGTAAATTGTTTCTGATTTAAAAATACCAAAAATGGAATTCATATATGCTTAAGTTTCCATCTTCAACAAGCGGCACGGTGGCGCAGCGGTAGAGTTGCTGCCTCACAGCGCCAGAGACCCAGGTTCGATCCTGACTACGGCTGCTGTCTGTACGGCGTTTGTACGTTCTCCCCGTGACCTGCGTGAGTTTTCTCCGGGTGCTCCGGTTTCCTCCCACACTCCAAAGACCTACAGGTTTGTAGGTTAATTGGCTTCGGTTAAAAATTGTAAATTGTCCCAAGTGTGTGTAGGATAGTGTTAGTGTGCGGGGATCGCTGGCCGGCATTGACTCAGTGGGTCGAAGGACCTTTTTACGCGCTGTATCTATAAACTAAACTAAATTAAACAGTGACTTTCCTTGTCTACCCTAATTTCACATGCGGTGATAAATGATTTTCTTTCCACCCAGCCTCGTTCCAGCATCGTATGATGTTTGTTTCTTCCAGACCCAGATATTTTGTTGAAACGTGCTGCTAAATTAAGTGTTTACTTTGTCTTGCGCCCGACATACTTTTAAAAAGGTATTTTTAATATTGGCCTAACCCACCACACTTTAGTCCGAGCTGCATCGAATGAAAGGGCTGCCTGTATTGAGCATTATTTTGTTAGAAAACATGTCACAGGATTAATAAACACAGCTCAAGCCACCATTAGGAATCTTGAAAACAGAAGTGGTACAGTCTATGATTAATGTGTAGGAAGGAATGGCAGATGCTGGTTTAAACCGAAGATAGACACAAAATGCTGGAGTAACTCAGCGGGACGGGCAGCATCTCTGGAGAGAAGGAATAGGTGTATTTTCAAGTTAAGACATTTCTTCAGACCTGGGCAAGTAGGGCCGAAGGGCCCGTTTCACTGTATGATTCTTGCATCGTTTTGAAGGGCCGTGCAAATGTAGAAGAACGTGCAAACTCCGTACATCCGTAGTCAGGATCGAACCCAATCTCTGGTGCTGTAAAGCATCAACTCTACCACAGCGCCACCGTGTGGTGGCGTTTCGGGTCGAGACCCTTCTTCAGACTGAAGTCGGGGGAGAGGGAGATACAGTGATAAGGAGGTGTAAGGTGTGAGGACAGGACAAAGCGGATGGAGATCAAGGAAAATGTAGAATATATCATTGTTAGCTGGGAGAATGTAAAAACTAAGCAAACAGAGGTAAAATGTAATCGGGGCAGTCAGACTGTTCGGAGAAATGGGAAGGGGGAGGCAAAGTTAGAGAAGCCAATATTCATACCGCTGGGGTGTAAGCTGCCCACAACTGGCTTGTAAGCTGCCCAAGCAAAATATGAGATGGTGCCCCTTCAGTATGATTAACACAGGTCGGAGTGAGCTGTGTAGACATCTAACTGATTATGTGGAAAGTTGCTTACACATTGCTATCAAATGAGATTCTAACGCAAAGATTTATCCTCAGATGAGCAGTAACACACTTTTGTAACTACATCACTTTCTATTGGTCGTATTTAATTATGTCGTACAATCTTCTGAAGTTTGATCTCATTAGATTGCACACACCAAGCACAGAACTGTTAATGCGGCCCTAATAACCTGTTTGTTTAATGTACTGTGACCCACAAATGTGAGTAGTCCCTTCTGACCAATTATCGCTACTTGCAAGGGTTGGAGCAAATTGCTAGTTTTACATCTTTTTTCTGTTGTTGTATAAACCAGAACTTCTTATTAGTGAAGGTGCGGTTTCGCCGAAGGCACCAGTCACGCTGTAATCAGGCCTCTAAGCTTTTTGGCTTAATAATCAATTGGATTAAATCAAACCCTAACGGTCCTTAGCAATCTGTTATTCAAAATGTATAGGCAAACCATTAGTTTGTTATAGAGACATGGAGCTGCAGATGTTGGCTTACACAAAAGGTCACAAAGTGCTGGAGTTAAACCCCTGTCCCACGGTACGAGTTCATTCCACGAGCCCTCCCGAGTTTGCCCTGATTTGAACTCGGAGATTTACGGTAATGGCCACTCGTCGGTACTCGGGGCTCTCGTGGCCATTTTTCAACATGTTGAAAAATCTTCACGAGTCTTCCCGTGCTTACCTGCCGTTAGCGAGTCTTCCCGAGTATCTGTCGTTAGCGCTAAGAGACGTCCCCGAGCTCCGACGAACCCGCTACGTTCATTCTCCGTGCTTACCATGAGTTTGATTTTTTTTAAACTCGGGAGAGCTCTTGGAATGAACTCGTACGGTGGGACAGGCCTATAAGTCAGCGGGACACGCAGCATCTCTGGAGAGAAAGGATGGGTGACGTTTTGGGTCGAGACCCTTCTTCAGAGAATCTATTTCGGGGAGCGAGTGTCCAATCTACCTAACAGGCACGGAAATTTAACGAGACACACGCAGATTTATTTTAGAGATACAATGCGGGCACAGGCCCTTCGGCCCACCGAGTCTATGCCAACCAGCGATCACCCCGTACACTAGCACTATCGCACACACTAGGGACAATTTACAATCTTATTGAAACACTCCGCATCTATGGAGAGAGAAAAACTGAGTTAACCTTTCAGATTGGTGAAATCCATAGTGTGTGCAAGATGGCGATAGTGTGCGGAGATCGCTGGACAGTGCAGCCTCGATGGGCCGAAGGGCCTGTTTTCGCTCTGTAAATCGAAAATAAACTAAACTAAACTAAACTAAAAAAAGTATATAGTGAAATGCCAAATCTCTTTAAACTACTAAGAAAGTAAAAGTGGTTCATATCAAAGGCTATGGTTTAAAGGTTCCCCTTACACAATGCCCCTTACCATTCCCCTCGTAACGCGCTTTTTGCCTTTCTTTCCAACACATTCATGTCTCAGTGGTTCAGCCTTGCCTTTGTTTCCCATTTTCCGTTCAATTATGCCGCAAACTCTGGTGAAATTGCTTTCTCACTTCGTGCTTTGTTGCACGGAAGAAAGGGCTAAATTGTTGGCAGCCACAAAGGAAAGTACAGTGTTTATCTTCACCAGGAAGTGATCAGGACAAAGTGATCTCGCCTGTGTTCTCGCAACGTGAATGCGAAATGTTCAGTGTAAAATGAAAATAGGCTGGCAAATATGTGACACAGCGCCCTGCATTAGGTGGACAGAAGGAGTTCAGCAGAGTGCATTCAAAATACTGATGGTGTCGTTAATTTCATAATTTTGTTAGTGATACATAGATACATAGACACATAGAAAATAGGTGCAGGAGTAGGCCATTCGGCCCTTCTAGTCTACTCCACCATTCAATCATGGCTGAGCTATCTCTCCCTCTCAACCTCATTCTCCTGCCTTCTCCCCCTAACCCCTGACACCCGTACTAATCAAGAATCTGTCAATCTCTGACTTTAAAATATTCATTGACTTATTCATTATCCACAGCCATCTGTGGCAATGAAGTCCACAGATTCACCACCCTTTAGTGAACGAGCTTTATTAACAAAGCAGTGAAAACAACAAGGATCAAACGACAGCTAATATAAACGATGTTACCACAAATAATGAATGGGGCTAGCCCAGAAAACGCGCAAAAACGAAACCCCTCCCACAGTCACATGACCAAGGTAACCGACCGCAGGGTTCGGCTACCTACCGGCACCAGCAGGTGCCGCTACAGGACCCCCCCCCAGAACCCGAGGCACGGAACCGAACGGGGACCCGTACGGAACGACCAGAACGTGTGGTCCGCGAAGGCGGGACGGGCGTGACAGAAGGGGCCGGCAAAACAAGGCCGGAAGGACCCGGGGACCGCGAAAACGTGGCGGGCCTAACATTGGGGGCCGGCGGAACAAAACCGGAGACAGGCAATGGGGCAGAAAGAAGGGGGTTGGAGGAAACGGGCATACTCAGTACGGGCGGGACGGCCAGCGGCCGACCTCTATATCGCAGCGCAGCATCGACCACCGGGTTGTCCACATCCACGTGGGGGGGCTTGAGACGGCCGACGGAGACGAACTACTCCCGACCTCCCACGTCCACCGTGAACGTGGCGACTCCAGCTCGCAGCACACGGAATGGCTCTTCGTAGACCCGCTGTAAGGGCGAGTGGTGAGCGTCCCTGCGGATGAAAACATATGCACACTGTTGTAACACATGCACCGCAGATGAACCGTGCCTGGAGGTGGGAATGGGAGCCAACGTGCTCACCCGCTCTCGAAGGCCGTCCAGCAGCGCCCAGGCCGATGTGACCTGACCGTGAGCGGCGAGCATGAGGTGGTGGCCGTCCATCAACGCGACCATCTCGGCCATGAGGACCGACGGCTTGCAGTCTCCCAAACCATCTATATGTAGAAGGCGTGCAGCGTGGGTCCAAACGTATGCAGTAGGAGGGCCTTGAGGAACAGCACCTCAGCCAGGTGGTCACGGGTGGGTTCTGCAGAAACGGCAGTAGACGTGAGGCCGACTCCTGCGTCTGGGCTCTTATCATATGAAAATACTTTGTCTCATCCGCGACGATGCGGCGCAGGTGGAACTGCGCTTCCACGTGTGCAAACCACACCAGTGGCTGCTCGGGCCAAAACACCGGCAGCTTGAGCCTGATGGCGCTCTGATGGGCGTCGGGAACGGCAACGGGGGATAAATCTTCCTGCATCTCGGCGTCCAATTTTCCAATTGGGCGCGTCGGGGTCACCAATTTAGTGAGTTGAGACGGCAGTCGTTTTCACAAACGAGTTTTATTAACAAAGCAGTGAAAACAACAAGGATCAAATGACAGCTAATTCAAACCATGTTGGTCGAAGTAATGCCCAGAAAACACGCAAAAACAAAGCCCCTCCCACAGTCACATGACCAAGGTAACCGACCGCAGGGTTTGACCACCTACCGGCACCAGCAGGTGCCGCTACAACCCTCTAAATAAATTCCTCCTCATCTCCTTTCTAATGGAGCGTCCTTTTATTCTGAAGCTATAACCTCTGGTCCTAGACTCTCCCACCAGTGGAAACATCCTCTCCACATCTACTCTATCCAAACCTTTCACTATTCGGTAAGTTTCAATGAGGTCCTCCCTCATCTACACTCCAACAAGTACAGGCCCAGTGCTGTCAAACTCATCATGGATTAACCTACTCATTCCTGGGATCAGTTTCGTGAACCTCCTCTGGACCCTCTGCTGACCCAGCGTCTTTTTCTCACAGAGAGTGGTGAGTCTGTGGAATTCTCTGCCTTAGAGGGCTGTGGAGGCAGGTTCTCTGGATGCTTTCGAGAGAGAGCTAGATAGGGATCTTAAAAATAGCAGTCAGGGGATATGGGGAGAAGGCAGGAACGGGATACTGATTGGGGATGATCAGCCATGATCACATTGAATGGCGGTGCCGGCTCGAAGGGCCGAATGGCCCACTGCTGTGTCTATGGTTTATTGTCTATTATCCTTCCTCAGATATGGGGCCTAAAATTTCTCACAATACTCAAAATGAGAATAATTTAGATGTAGGATATAATCTGTTGCCAAAGAGAGAACATCTTAGGCCTCCTCCACTGTCAGAGTGAGGGCACATGAAAACTGGAGGAACAGCACCTCATATTCCGCTTGAGCAGCTTACCACCCAGCGGTATGAAGATTGATTTGTCTAATTTTAAGTTATCCTTGCGTTCCCTCTCTCTCCATCCCTCCCCCACCCTAGTCGTCACATTAGATTCACTGCCAGCCTACTTAGTTTCACTGTTTGTACCTTTGAGTTATCACCTTCTCTACAGCCAACAATGGACCATTGTGGGCTCCACCTTTCATTGATCATCGTTGCTGGCCTTGCTTTGTTCTATTCACACCTTTCATTCATCTGTTCTCTGTGGCCTTTCATAACTTTAGTTTCCCTCAACCCTGATTCTATGTCTGAAGAAGGGTCTCGACCCGAAAAGTCACCAATTCCTTTTCTCCAGAGATGTTGTCTGTTCCGCTTTTCATGTCTATCCAGGGAATGTTTATAAGTAAGTAAGTAAGTAAGTAAGTAAGTAAGTTTATTGGCCAAGAATTCACATACAAGGAATTTGCCTTGGTGCTCCGCCCACAAGTCACAACATGACATACAGTGATAGTTACGAATGACTCAGAAAACACTAAACATTAATAATAATAATAAAACATGATAAAACTCCATTGATCAAGCATGTGAACCAACAAAATACCAGATCAAAGGGAGGCTACAGATTTTACATCGGCGTCACGTGAGTGACTAGGTGAAGAACCCGCCAGGACGCATGCGTGCCATATCGCTTCACGCATTGCGAAACGACAGGCGGGTTGGAGCGTTCCCCCGCAGCGGTAATTTTGAAACCGAGACCGCAGGTAAGTGAATTACTCTGCGGTCGTTTTTTGTTTCCCGCGCTGTTTTTTACAGGGGGAAACTGGACAAAAATAGAGTCCACAAGGGCTGTGTCTAAAGCTGGCTGGGGAGGACCGCGGAGTTGCAGGCAGCCAGCAGCAGCTGAAGGCACCAGCATCACCGTGAGTGGGATCAGCTGTGCCCGACGTAGCACCCGTGCCGGCCAGATCAACACCACGGCCGGGCGGGAAGCCTATGCAGAACAGAGCCGTTGACTCTGACAAGTCGAAACAGCAAGCGGGGGGGGAGCATTCCCCTGCAGCGGCAAGTTAAAAAAAAATTTTTTTAAACCAAGACCGACAGGTAAGGGAATTACTGCGGTCGTGTTTTGTTTCCCGTGTCTGTTTCTTACAGGGGGAAACTATGGACAAGAGTCCACAAGGGCTGCACTGGCTGGAAAGAACCGCGGAGTTGCGGGCAGCTAGCGGCGGCTGACGGCACCAGATCACCGTGAGTGGGAGCAGCTGTGCCCGACTTGGCACCCGAGCCGGCCAGATCAACACCACAGCCGGGCGGGAAGGCTATACGGAACAGAGCCGTTGACTCTGACAAGTCAGACTGCAAGAAATGCCGCGGGGACCAGCATTGCTGGGGCCAAATGGAGCGGCTTATGGAGCAAATGCTCCAATTGTGACAGACTCCGGGAGATGGAGTCTAGTCACCATGGGTTATACAAAACATCCACAGCAGCGCCTTACGTAGGGCTGCACAGTGCATCTCCCTCGTCAGAGGGGAGTACTGGGGGTCAATTCTGGGCTGACCCTGAAGAGGGGTTTGCTGAACAAACAACAAGTGTGCAGGGGGTGCAGGAAGGAGAAAGAAGGAGCTCGATGAGAGGACATCCTACACTCAAAGACAGCACCCTCACGCACCCACCAGCAGAGCAAGACAATCAGAAGCTGGTGAAAGCTCAAAGGCCGGACATACAGGACAGCGGTCTTTTTTAGGCCATGGCCCAGACCGGTCTTCGTGGAAAGTGCGCAAACCCCAAACCCAAACCCAGACACCGGCGCCTCAACGTCCTCGAAGACTACACAGGAAGGAGTAAACTTTCCACCGGTAACCATGGAGGTAGGTGGGTCTGGTCCCTTACTAATTATAGGAAGTGTGGATAATACACATATCGGTGGAGATTACACTTCTTTTGGGAGGCATGGAGTGCATTAACAACAGACACTTATATCCTAAACAGTATCCAGGGATATACCATTGAATTTGTGCACAAAAATAGCCCCAGTTCAGCATGTTCATACTTTCGTACTTTCACGAAAATAAAAATTGGAAGCACATGCTGAGCTGGTGAGACTCCACGCTAAGGGGGTTATTGAAAAAAGATGGTGGTTGTCGCATCATCATAGATTTGACCAAATTGAATACATTTGTGCAGTATATTCAATTCAAAATGGAAACTTTTGTTACTGCCAAACAATTGATTTCCACAGGCTACTTCATGGCCAGCATCGACCTAAAAGATGCTTACTATTCAGTGCCTATACGGACTGATCACAGACGTTATTTAAAATTCAATTGGATGGGGCAGCACTGGCAGTATAGAGCTCTACCAAATGGATTAACATCAGCCCCAGGCTGTTTACAAAAATTTTGAAGCCAGCCCTAGCGTTTCTTCGGAAACAAAAACATATGATCATGGCCTATCTAGATGACATATTGATTGTGGGCTAAACTTTGGAATTAGCCAAACTAGCTGTATCAGCCACCAAACAATTGTTTGAGAAACTGGGGTTTATCATCCATCCAGTTAAATCTAAACTAACGCCTTCCACCATAATGGACTATTTAGGGTTCACTTTTGACTCAGTTCACACGTCGGTGACTTTACCAAAGGACAAGGCTACAGTCTTAACTAAGGCCTGCAACAACCTCATTGACATCAGTGAACCATCTATCAGATTGGTAGCAAGGGTGATTGGCAAAAAAGTGGCTGCTTTTCCAGCCACGCAATTTGGACCTTGGTATTATCAAAATTTACAAAGGGCAAAAATACAAGCACTCAAAATTAATGCTGGTCATTTCGACAGACCAATGAAGCTACCAATCAAAGCAATTATGGAATTAAAATTGTGGAGGGATAACATTCGGCATTGTTCCAGCCCTATCATTATCAGCAACCCCTCAGTGGTGCTACAAACTGATGCCAGTGCGCTTGGTTGGGGTGCTACCAATTCCATCTCCAGCTGTGGAGGTAGATGGAATGCACAGGAGGCATCATTACTACAGACACTTGGCATAAAACTACCTTGAAATATTGGGTGCATTCTATGGCCTAAAGTCATACTGTTCTGGAATATATCACCAGCATGTTAGACTACAGATTGACAATACCACCGTGGTGGCATATATTAACCATATGGGTGGAATCAAATCGACATCATGTGACAATCCGGCTAATACAATTTGGCAACGGTGTATCCAGAGAAATATTTGGATATCAGCTACTTACCTACCAGGTAACCTAAATTCAGTGGCAGACACCAGGTCACGTAAATTCAATGAAAACATCGAATGGATGGTGGATATAAAAGTATTTGCTGATATTGTAGCACGGTATGGAACACCAGATATCGATCTATTTGCATCTAGACTCAATCACCACTTACCAAACTATGTTTCTTGGGAACCAGACCCTGGGGCATCAGCGATAGATGCTTTTTCGCTGCATTGGAGGAAATTGTTTTTTCTATGCATTCCCTCCTTTCTGCCTCATCAGTCGGGTATTACGCAAAATACAAGACTCGGCGTCTGGTATTTTGGTAGTGCCCGATTGGCCTAATCAACCATGGTTCCCTGTGATACTCGACATGGTCTTAGATCACCATCCTGAAACGACCAGATTTGTTGGTTCATCCCGTAACGGGGGATAGCCATCCATGTCATAATACGACAAACTTATTAATTTGTAGAGTTTAAAGAAACCTCTACTGGAACTGGGACTGACGGACCGAACATTGAACATTATCTCAGCGGCTCACAGGCAGTCCACCAAATAACAATATCTGGTATACATCAGGAAATGGGAGATATATTGTCACAGAAACAACATCACTTACAGCTCGATGAACATAACGTCTGTTCTGGAATTCCTGGCAGGCCTCCATTATGATGAGGGGCTCAGTTACAGTGCCATTAACTGCGCCAGAAGTGCCCTTTCAGCATATCTATGGCGAGGATCAGAGCGTCATTCTGTTGGTACTCACCCCCTGGTAACCAAACTTATGAGGGAAATTTTTAATATCAATCCCCCAAGAACCAGGTACTCTCAAATATGGGATGTGAGTATTGTCCTAACGTTGCTAAGGAACTGGTCTCCAGCAACAGCTCTGTCCCTGCAAAAACTGACGCATAAAACAGTCATGCTGATGGCTTTGGTCACAGTACAAAGGGTACAGTCTTTACATAAGTTAAGGCTGGACAATATGACTTCTTCAACAAGAAATATACCTTTTCATATTCACAAATTAGTCAAACAGAACAGACCGGGACCATCAGGCCTCAAAATAGAATTTAGGGCTTACCCTATAGATGATCGTCTCTATATAATAAGACATTTATTGTTATACAGAGACGATCATGTATCTTTGTAATTCTTTGTACTGTTTGATGTGTTATATGGACCTGTGTCTGAAATAAAGCTTTAATAATAATAATAATTATATATGGAGAACACCAAAAACATCAGAGGCTGTGAGATGGCACTACTAATCAGCCACAAGCAACCCCACAAAAAAGTGATGGTTCAAACTTTTCCAGATGGCTGAAACAGTTTTTAACAACAGCTGGAATGGATACTAACATATTCAAATCTCATTCCACCAGGGCTGCAGCTACATCAGCAGCTATGGAGTTGGACGTACCGATGGACCAAATCCTGGAGACGGCAGGATGGTCAAGGGAAAAAACGTTCCAACAATTCTACCATAAACCAGTGGTTAAACCTGGAACTTTTGCAGAATCAATTTTAAGTTCTGTAATCTGATTTCACCCCATGAAATAGGGGCTATAATTTGTTGTTAATAACTTTATCATGGATTTCAATGTCGGATTCATGTTTAAACATGTTAACACAATTCCTCCCTTAGTCAATTAAGGCAGATGTGATGCATGGACTAGTTTCCACGGCATGAAATCACAGAGCTTTGAAATCTTCACGTAGTCACTCACGTGACTCCGAAGTAAAATAGTAAGATTAAACCAGAATTTACCAGTTCGAAGTTTGATCATTATTTTATGAGGAGTAACGTTGAGGGATTACGTGCCCTCCGCTCCCACCCTTGATCATAAAGTTCAACTGGTATCCTCTTCTCTAATCTTACTATGTTCAGTCATTACTGTTATCTGTGATTTCACACCGCTGCTTTGAAGAATGGCACGCATGCGTCCTGGCGGGTTCTTCACGTAATCCCTCAACGTTACTCCTCATAAAATAATGATCAAACTTCGAACTGGTAAGTTCTCGTTTAATCTTACTATTTTTGGCTGTTGAGTAGAGCAACTACTCGTGGATAAAAACTGTTTTTATGCCTGGCTGTGGCAGCTTTGATAGTCCAGAGTCGCCTTCCAGAGGGAAATGATTCAAAGAGTTGGTGGCCAGGGTGAGAGGGGTCAGAGATGATCTTGCCCGCTCACTTCCTGGCCATATGTTCAGGTTTAGATTTATTATCGTCACGTGTACTGAGGTACAGTGATAAAAGTGTTCCAACACTTCCAAGCTCATCACCAAACTCGTGGAACTTGGAGACCAACTAGGGAGCAGTCCTTAACTGGTGCCCACCTCATTGGAGACCCTTGAGCAAATTTGATCGGACTTTACTGGAGTTTACCTTGCACCAAACGTTATTCCCTTTATCACGTATCTGTACATTGTGGATGGCTCAGTGGTAATCATGCATAATCTTTCTGCTGACTGGTTAACATGTATCAAAATCTTTCCAATGTACCTCGGTATACATGACAATAAACTACATTTATAGTTTATGCTGCCTTATCGGCTCTGCTATCAGTGCCAAGAGGGATTCGGATGTGTCACGACTGCAATAGACAGTTCCCCCCCCGATAACAACAGTCATGCTAAAACTGTGCCACATAACCTGCGCAACACAAGGACCACAAGCCTACCTTCACTGAGGGGACGGTGGAGGGGAGAGTCGAAAGCTTTAAATTCCCGGCAATTAGCTTCGTTTATTGTCAAAGAAAGACACAAAATGCTGGAGTAACTCAGCGGGTCGGACAGCATCTCTGGAGAGAAGGAATGGGTGATGGTGCGGGTCTGTCACGTGTTCGAGTATTGTCACGTGCACCGAGGTACAGTGGAAAGCTTTTGTTGTGTGCTAACCAGTCAGCGGAAAGACAACACATGATTACGATCGAGCCATCCCCAGTGTACAGATACATGATAAAGGGAATAACGTTTAGTGCAAGGTAAAGCCAGTAAAGTCCAACTAAAGATAGTCCAAGGGTCTCCAATGAAGTAGATGGGAGCTCATGACCGCTCTCTGGTTGTTGATGGGATGGTTCAGTTGCCTGTTAACAGCTGGGAAGAAACTGTCCCTGAATCTGGAATCAATAGTCTAATTTTACAATGCAACATACATAGACGTCAGGACTACAGTGGTGCAGCAAGTTGATGTTTCACGGTGCTGGAGACTCGACTTCAAGCCTGACCTTGGTTACTGGTTATCATTGATGCAATCATAAGGGAAGTCTATCAATGCCTCTTCTTCCTCAGAAGGTCAAGGAGATTCAACAAATGCTCTCATCATTAACTTCTCCAGGTGTACAGAAGAGAGCACCTTGACCAGTTGCATCACGGCCTGGTTCGGCAGCTCGAACGCCCAGGTGTGAAGAAGACTGCAAAAATGTGGTGAACACAGCCCACTCCATCACGGGTTCTGATCTCCCCACCATCGAAGGGATCTACAGGAGTCGCCTTTTGGCCTCAAAAAGCCAGCCAGCATCATCAGAGACCCACACCACCCTGCCCACGCTCTCATTTCACTCCTGCCATCAGGAAGAATATATAGGCGCCTGAAAACTGTAACGTCCAGGTTCAGGAACAGCTTCTTCCCTACAACCATCAGACTATCAAACACGACAACCTCCAAATATGCTGTGAACTACATAGACTTGGGGACATTATTATTGACTTTGCACTCTTATTGTATATCTGTCTTTTTTTACAGCATATATTTAAACTGAACTTTTTTTTTAGTTCTGTGTTACAAGTTTTACAGAGTACTGTTTACATACCTGTTGTTCTGTTTTGGGACATTTGACAATAAACCACTCTCGACTCTCTTGAGATCAGTTTCGGACCAGTTAGAATATGGAGCTCCATTTTACACCGAATGCACTGTAGATTTTTCATTTGAGAATCGAAGAAGCTGGCCACTGGTTTTCTCATAGATTTCTGACAAGCAGATGAAACTTGTACAATAGAATTTGAATCAAGTGCGCTGCATAAAACATATCGAATACAATAAAGATGCAATGGGCAGCGAGTCGACTCAATAAGCAAGGAGATTTCTTTCAAACTGTGTGTGTTCTGCACTGTTGCTTTGAACAATGCATTGGCTTTTAGTGGTGCAGGGGTAACCTTGGTTTGTGGAGGCTTATGTTTGTAGGCATAGCAGGGTTGTATTCTTTGAGGCATTTGCACAGAGGTCTCACGTGAAAGCCAGCATAAAGCAAACATGGCCTTTTATTATGAAGACGGTGACATATTCTAAATGGATGGTGGAAATACTTTTAGATGCCATGCCACTGACAGGTATAGAAAACATAAAAGTGTTGTTCTGCATTCAGTTCCACCTCGAGAAGAAATTCGCTCCGAGATAATGGGGTACAGACAAGGGCGTAGGTTAGCGTTCAGCTGTATCTCTTAGCTTCCCTCTCTGTTGTTACTCTTCCTTGACTTCTTTATTCCTCCAGTACAATGTGTTTTCTTCAAACACGGAAGTTAATGAGACTGGATTGAGTTTTTAGTGACTCACCGAGTCCGCGCCGGCCAGCAGATCCCCGCACGATAACACTATTCCTACACACACCAGAGGCAATTTATAATTTTTACCGAAGCCAATGAAGTGACAGACCTGTACGTCTTTGGAGTGTGGGAGGAAACTGGAGCAGCCGGAGAAAACCTACGCGGGTCACGGGGAGGACGTACAAACTCTGTACAGAAAGCACCCGTAGTCAGGATTGAACCAGGGTCTTTGGCGCTGGTAAGGCAGCAACTCTACCGCTGTGCCACCGTGTCGGCCTGTGCGGATGTGATGCACATGTATTTAAAATACCACTAGCAGTGGTGACCCAAGCCTGGCCATAAAGAGTTTAACCCGCAGAATGTGCACAGCCGAATCCCATAAAGATCAGTGCTGGAACTTTACGCATTCACTGTAGTCATGAACAATTTAATACATTGTTGACCCAAAGGCTCGTCACCGACTTTTTGCAGAACACGATGATAAGGAACATCGTAGACAAAAGGAACTGCAGATGCTGGAATCATGAGCACAACACAAAGTGTTTGAGGAACTCAGCGGGTCAGGCAGCATCTGTGGAGGGAATAGACAGGTGACATTTTAACCCCTCTTCAGAGATTGTAGTGGGGGGGGGGGGGGGGGGGTTGGAAGGGGTCTCTCATGATATTGTTGGCTCTGGAGTTGCACCTCCTGATGTATAGTTCCTGCAGGGGGGCGAGTGAAGTTCCCATAGTGCGTTCGGCCGAACGCACTACTCTCTGCAGAGCCTTCTTGTCCTTGGCAGAGTAATTCCCAAACCAGATGGTAATATTCCCGGACAAGATGCTTTCCACCGCCGCTGCGTAGAAGCACTGGAGGATCCTCGGAGACACTCTGAACTTCCTCATTTGCCTGAGGTGGTAAAGGCGCTGCCTTGCCTTACTCACGAGTGCTGAGGCGTGTGATGCCTATGTCATATCCTCGGAGATGTGGACTCCCAGATATTTAAAACAGTTCACCCTATCCACAGGATCCCCATTTATCCTCAATGGAGTGTACGTCCTCGGATGATGTGCCCTCCTAAAGTCCATGATCAGCTCCTTCGTTTTTTTTGATGCTCAAGAGGAGGCTGTTGTCCTGACACCAGAGTGCCAGATCAGCCACCTCCTCCCGGTAGGCCTTCTCATCGTTGTCTGAGATCAGGCCCACCACCACAGTGTCATCAGCAAACTTGATTATTGAGTTGGAGCTGAACCTAGCCACACAGTCATGTGTGTACAGGGAGTACAATAGGGGCCTGAGGACGCAACCCTGGGGCAATCTTGTGCTCAGGGTGAGGGACTTCGATGTATTCCCTCCCATCTTGACTACCTGGGGCCTGGCGGTGAGAAAGTCCAGTACCCAGGCACACAGGGAGGTGTTGAGCCCTAATTCCAGTAGCTTCCCGGCCAGTCTGGTGGGGACTATCGTGTTGAAGGCTGAACTGTAGTCTATGAACAGCATCCTCACGTAGCCCCCCTTCTGGCTGTCCAGATGGGAGAGAGCGGTGTGCAAGACCTGGGAGACCGCATCGTCCGTGGATCTGTTCGGGCGGTATGTGAACTGCAACGGGTCCATGTTCTGAGGGAGGAAGGCGCAGATGTGTTTCTTCACCAGCCTCTCAAAGCATTTCATGACTACCGAGGTAAGGGCCACCGGACGGTAATCATTCAGACAGGCTGGGGAGGCATTTTTTGGTACCGGTACAATGATGGATTTTTTGAAGCAGGCAGGGACCACGGACTTGTCCAGGGAGAGGTTGAATAATGCAGTGGGCACTAGAGCTAGCTGCGTAGCACAGGACTTGAGTACTCGCCCCGAGATGCCATCAGGGCCTGCAGCTTTTCTCGTGTTCACCCGTGTCAGAACTCTCCTCACGTCGTGCTTGGACAGCGAGAATTTGTGCTCATTCCTCCCTCGATTCAGGCAGCATCTCTGACGAACGGATGCGTGACATTTTAGGTCAAATTCATTCTTAAGACTACATATCATCTACCCATGTTCTCCAGAGATGTTTAGGAAGGAACTGCAGATGCTGGAAAATCGAAGGTACACAAAAAAGCTGGAGAAACTCAGCAGGTGCAGCAGCATCTATGGAGCGAAGGAAATAGGCAACGTTTCGGGCCGAAACCCTTCTTCAGACTGGTGGGGGGTGGGGGGGCGGGGAGAAGAAAGGGAAAAGGGTTAGAGAGGAGGTTGTCAAACTGTCTCCGGAGAGGTAGGCATCCAGAGATGTTGTTTGATCCTCAGAGTTACTTTGTGGCGGCACAATGTTTCAGTGGTTGAGCTACTGCCTTATAGCTGGTGCTGTCTGAACGAAGTAGGTATGTTCTTCCCGTGACCTGCGAGGGTTATCTCCGAGATCTTTAATTTCCTCCAACACTCTAAAGACTTACAGGTTTGTACGCTAATTGGCTTGGTATAAAATGTAAACTTGTCCCTAGTGTGTGTAGGGTAATGTTGTGTAGGAAAGAATTGCAGATGCTAGTTTAAACCGAAGATAGATACAAAAAGCTGGAGCTACTCAGCGGGACAGGCAGCATCTCTGGAGAGAAGGAATGGGTGGCATATGGGAAACGTCACCCATTCCTTCTCTCTGGAGATGCTGCCTGTCCTGCTGAGTTACTCCAGATTTCTGTGTCTATGTGGGAGAGTGTTAATGTGCGGGGATCGCTGGCGGACTCAGTGGGCCGATGGGCCTATTTCCGTGCTGTATCTCTAAACTAAACGAAACAAAACAAAACTTTGGTAGACAAAAGTGCTGGAGAAACTCAGCGGGTGCAGCAGCATCTATGGAGCGAAGGAAATAGACAATGTTTTGGGGCCAAAACCCTTCTTCAGACTGATGTAGGGTGGGGGGGAGAAGAAAGGAGAAAGGAAGAGGAGGAGCCAGAGGGCTGAGGGAGAGCTGTGAAGGGGAGGAGACAGCAAGGGCTAACTGAAATTAGAGAAGTCAATGTTTATGCCGCTGGGGTGCAGACTGCCCAAGCGGAATATGAGGTGCTGTTCCTCTAATTTCCGGTGGTCCTCACTCTGGCCATGTAGGAGACCCAGGACAGAAAGGTCGGATTCGGAATGGGAGGGGGAGTTGAAGTGCTGAGCCACCGGGAGATCAGGTTGATTAATGCAGACCGAGCGGAGATGTTGGGCGAAGCGATCGGCAAGCCTACGCTTGATCTCACTGATGTAGAGACTAAACTTTGTGTCACCTATATCACTTTATATCACCTATCCATGTTCTCCAGAGTTGCCGCCTAATCCATTGAGTTACTCCAGCACTTTGTGCCTTTTTTAAAAACATAATCACTCTGCTTGTTCATCCTTACGTTTCAACGTAACCTATCCGTAACAAACTGTAATAGTAAGATTAAACGAGAACTTACCAGTTTGAAGTTTGATCTGTATTTTATGAGGAGTTACGATGAGGGATTACGTGAAGAACCCGCTCAGCGCGCATGCGCGGCATACTTCAAAGCAGCGGTGTGGAATCACAGATAGACACAGTTATTGAAATAAACATAGTAAAGAAAAGGAGACATCAGTTATCAGTTTGACCCATATTATTGAGGGTGGGAGCGGAGGGCACGTAATCCCTCATCGTAACTCCTCATAAAATACAGATCAAACTGGTAAGTTCTCGTTTAATCTTACTATTTGACTTCGGAGTCACGTGAGTGACTACGTGAAGATTTTAAAGCTCTGTGATTTCAAACCGTGTAACAGTTATTACTTCACTCACTGCCGAAGTCCTTGAGGGAGGAAGTGTGTTATCGTAATCAACCAATGAATCTGTTTGTAGAAAAACACAATGGTATTTGTTAACAATAACAACAAGAATTAAACTGCTCCCCTGGGCTTAAATTAAATATTTGCAGTCTGTAAAATCTTTTCTGCAAATAAAACAGGTTTAGCCAACGGCTTGTTATAAAAAGTTCTGAACGTTGTTTCCCTCGACCATCCTGCTGTAGCCAGGATGTGGTCTATCGGCACGTCCATTCTTTCGGCCGTTGATGTGGATGCTGCCCTGGTGGAGTGAGATTTGTACATGTTAGTGTCAATCCCGGCAGCTTTTAGTACCTGCTTGAGCCATCTCGAAATGGTTTGGCTCGTCACCCGACCATAAGGTTTTTTATGACTGACCCATAAGGATTTTTCACTCCCTCGAAATTTTTGGTTGTGTCTATGTAGGACAGTAGGTGGGTCATGGCACATAACTGTGGTTCTGGCGGGTAAGCCCGGAATTCCACGACTGGATTAGGTGTTCCTGGTCTGCTCTGTTTGATCAGTCCCTGGATAATGAAAGAGATCTGGTCATGTTGTCCAGTCGCAATAGGTGTAGTGACTGAACCCTCTGTGCAGATACAAGTGCCATCAACATGAGTGTTTTGAGCGTAGATTGTTCCAGGTTGAGGGATCTGGCTGGTGGCCATCCCCTGAGGTATGTCAAGACCACACTGACATCCCATATATGGGTGTACCTTGGTCTAGGGGGGTTAGAGTTGTAAATACCCTTCATTAGTTTGACCACCAGCGGGTGGGACCCCATGGCCTGTTGTCCTGGAGCTTGTTTTAAATAGACAGACAGGGCACTTCTAGCTGTGTTGATGGCACTGTAGCTGAGTCCTTCATCGTGGTGAAGGTTCGCCAGGAATTCCAGTACGTTGGTAACTGTAGCGGTTGAGTAGGTGGTCCCTGTATCCAAGCAGTACTTCTCCCACTTTTTGATGCTGGAGAAGTACTGTTTTCTTGTGGATGTTCGGAGGGATGTCGTGGAGTAATGGGAACCATGGCTGTGTAGGCCAGTCGGGTACTATCAAAATACCTGAAGCAGAGTCCATTTGTATTTTGCGTAGTACACGGCTGATGAGGCAGAAGGGAGGAAATGCATAGAAGAAGAAATTTCCCCAATCCAGCGCGAACGCATCTACCGCTGCTGCCTCAGGGTCTGGTTCCCAAGCAACATACATAGGTACCTGGTGATTTAGCCTTGATGCAAATAAGTCGATATCTGGCGTGCCATATTGCTTAATAAACTTTGCAAACACTTTGGGGTTTAACATCCATTCGGTGTTGTCATTAAATTTGCGTGACCTGGTGTCTGCCACTGTATTTAGCTTACCTGGCAGGTAAGTTGCTGATAGCCAAATATGTCTTTCGACACACCATTGCCAAATTGTGTTGACCAATTTGTTGCACGATATCGATTTTATGCCACCCATATAGTTAATGTAGGCCACCACCGTAGTATTGTCTATTTGTAACCGTACATGCAAGTGATGCATATTGGATGCATATGCTTTTAAACCATAAAAGGCACTCAACATCTCTAGATAGTTAATGCCCAGTGTAAGTAGTAATGATGACTCTAGGTTAGTCCATCTACCACCTGTGCTGGATATGGAGTTAGTCGCTCCCCAGCCTTGAGCACTGGCATCTGTTTGGATAACTAAAGTAGGGTTAATGATGATGATAGGGCTGAAACTATGCCAAACGTTTTCTGCCCACCACTGTAGTTCTGATATTGCTTCAGTGGGTAATTTCATGATACGATCATAATGACCTGCATGTCGTTTTAGTGCCTGTACCTTTGCTCTTTGGAAGTTTTGATAGTGCAAAGGTCCAAATTGTGTAGCCGGAAATGCTGCTACCATTTCCCCAATTACTCTTGCTACTTGTCGAATAGTTGGTCGCTCGTTGACCATTAAATTGTAGCATGATTGTGCCAATTTAGTTGTTTTGTCTTTTGGCAAAGTTACAGACATGTGGACTGAATTATTTGTGAAGCCCAAGTAGTCCATGGTTGTGGATGGCTTCAACTTAGATTTATCTGGATGTAAGACAAATCCCAGGGTTTCGAACAACTGTTTGGTAGCTGATACAGCTGATATAGCCAATTCCATGGTCTTGTCTACTATTAATATATCATCAAGATATGCCGTGACAATATGTTTTTGTCTTCTTAAAATTGCCAGGGCTGGTTTTAGTATCTTGGTGAATAATCTTGGGCTGATGTTAATCCATTGGGTAATGCTTTAAACTGCCATTGTTGCCCCATCCAGGTAAATTTCAGTTATCTGCGATGATCCTTGTGACTGGGTACTGAATAGTAAGCATCTTTGAGGTCAATGCTTGCCATGAAGTATCCTTTGGAAATTAGTTGTTTGGCAGTAACAAGCGTTTCCATTTTGAAATGTACATACTTAACAAACATATTTAGTTAAGTTAAGTCGATGATGATGCGACATCCACCATCTCTTTTGGTTTTTGTGAATATATTTGATACAAATTCCAATGGTTCATGTTTTGTTTTTTCGATGATACCCTTTGTGATTAGTGTCACCAGTTCAACTTGTCCCTCTCGTTTTTATTTAACTGAGAGGGAAAAGACCCTCTGGGGTGAATGTTGAACTGGTGGCAATTTTTTCTAGTATAAATTGTATTTTGTATACACTAATACTATTGAGTATATACTTGTCACTCGTGATAGACTCCCATGCTCCCTTAAACAGGTGTAATCTCCCCCATGTTAGTATTGAGCCCCTACTTTCTATATGCTGGTAGGAACCAGACCCACCTACCTCCATGGTTATTTCTTCTGTCTCTTCCCAGACCAACGAGTTGCGCGTAGTCTGATGTGGCGGTGATGTTGGGGGGTGGTGCATTTTCCATGGGGTCCGCTCTGGGCCTTAGTCTAAAAAAGACTTCCGGTGATAAATGCGGACCCCGAGCTTTCACCAGTCCCATATGGTAGACGTCGACTGGTGGACGCGATGGGGTGCTGCCGCTTGGGTATTGTTGTTTTGGGTTTGCTCGTCCCGGGGCCTGCCCTCATGAGACCGAATGTTTTAGAGGCCTCTTCCATATCTTTTACTTTTTTCGTGAGGTCTTTGCCAAAGAGCAGTGTGTCTGGCTCAGTGGCTGGGGTTTTGCACAACCCCGCGAATTTTGGATTTAGGGCAGGTCTTATGATTTCTTTCCGGAGGTTATTTATCTCGAACTGCGTGTTGTACAACAGTGCGAGAGTGTTTTGTTGGTTTGTGGTCATCTCCATATTGTCCACAGAACGAGCAATGATGTGATGGCTGACGTCAGGAGCCTGAGGATCCGCTGCAGTATCAGCTCCTGGTTCCGAATATTTGTCCCGACGTGCCCCCAGATTTGGCTGTTGACAGCCGGCACTTTGAGGGACTCACAATTTTCTGGAGCTGTGTACATTTTTAAGGCCTCATTAACCACCTGCTCCTGTAGGGGCCTGTTGGAGAGGTGGTTGATGCTGGCCGCTAGTTTAGGCTCTAATGGCCTTCCTGCACATTGGGCTGCCACGTAGCGGTCCACCACACCCAGCAGCTCTTCCTGGTCCTGCACCCCTGGCATACTCCCAACTTCTTCAGCCAGCATCCCCTCTTCCTGACCAGCCCAGTCCTGGTCACCAAAGCTACCCTCGGGTAAGGAGGAAGCGATGGGCAGTGCACAAAGGCATTGTGGAGGGAGTGCCTGAACTCCCCCTGCGAGAGCGCCCCTCACGCAGCGCGTCTCGCTGGAGCACCTGCTCCAGGAGCCGCTTTAAGCGGCTCAGGCGGCTGTCTCTCCCCCGTGCGGGTGGAGAGACGTCCCCGTCCGACGAGTCGGAAACCACCGGCCGGACGCTTTTTCGGGTGGCTTTACATCCAGCCCGCTGCTCAGGCGCTAGCGGGACTGGGCTCGGCATGGTGTTGGGGATGGCGGAGCGCCCGGTAAGCGGTCCTACCACCTGTTGCTGCCCCCCCCCCCAGATGGAACGTTCCTCCGTTGGAGTCGAGCGGGGGACAGGTTTGTTCAAGAGCCTTTTTGTTCTCTGCCTGTAAAACAAAGCAGAAGGCTCTCCTGTAAAAGAAACCCGACCTCAGGGTACCTACCTGACGGTCCGTCTTTCAATCTGTAGCGGGAGCGCCTGACTCCCGATGTGGCCGCCGTTGCACTGCTGAACGCAATGCCGCGCATGTGCGCTGAGCGGGTTCTTCACGTAGTCACTCACATGACTCCGAAGTAAAATTATGGATTTGAATGAAATTTTCAGCGGTTGTAAGTAGTTTAGTTAGTTTAGAGATACAGCGCAGAAACAGGGCCTTCGGCCCACTGAGTCCGCACCGACCAGCGATCCTTGTATATTAACACTATCTTACGCACACACTGGGGACAATTTTACACTGTACACCAAGCCAATTTACCTACATACCTGTACGTCTTTGGAGCGTGGGAAGAAACTGAAGATCTCGGAGAAAACCTACGCGGTCACAGGGAGAAAGGACAAACTCCCTGCAGACAGCGCCCGTAGTCAGGATCGAACCCAGGTCTCCCGGCGCCATAAGGCAGCAACGCCACCGCTGCGCCACCGTGCAACCCGAGGTAGCGCCATGAATCAGACGGTGGAGGTGGAAGTATGATCGAGCCTCTGTTGCCATGCTGTGAGAACGGAGAGGTTGAGAAGGAGTTTCTTCCCAGAGGCCATTCGGACTGTAAACTCCTATCTCACCAGGGACTAACTTTACTGAACCTTTTTCCTTCCGCCCACAATATTTAATATGTAAAAGAATATGTGATTCTGTTTGTAGTTTGTTTGGTTGTTTGTTTGTTTGTCTTTTTGCACAAAGTCCGCGAGCATTGCCACTTTTCATTTCACTGCACATCTCGTATGTGTATGTGACGAATAAACTTGACTTGACTTGACTTGACTTGAAGAATGTGCAGGAAGAAAGTGCAGATGCTGGTTTACACAGACGATAGATACAAAATGCCGGAGTACCATTCAGTTCGAAGAATGGTGTTTCTACGATGATCGTACGTAATCAGTGAAGCACACAGCTCTGAGAAACACAACCCCACATCCCCCTCCCCCCTCCCCCCACCACTAATCCCCCTGCACCTACTCAAACAAAGCAAGGGGCCGTTTTCGGAAAAAGAATTGATTGAATCCCATGTCAGACAATACGGCGAGCAAGGTTTTGCTGATTGTATCTTGGAGAGATTGCTGTGTTTGATCGCGTCTCTCCCAGGGAAATCCAAGGCCTATGACCACCCATGGGCCGATCACCTCCTTTGTCTGCTTTCAAGCACCCCCTGTTCCCCGCCCAAATAATCATTTAGCAGTACAATGTGAAGTCTAAAAGCCTGATAATTGATCTTTCACTGAGGATGTGGGCCACATATCTTTCTGCCATTGCCACAATATCTACTTTTATTTAATTAATATCATTGACATCTATTTTCTTCCTGCTTGCACGGACATCTGTGGTTCCGTGGATTTGGAAAGCCTTTGGTTTTTAGCTCAGTTTAGTTTAGTTTAGTTTAATTTAGAGATACAGCGCGGAAACAGGGGCTTCGGTCTGCTGAGACCGCGTCGGCCAGCGTTCACCCCCTACAGTAGCTCCATCCTACATGCGCTAGGGAAAATTTACAATTTTTACCGAGGCCAATTAATCTACAAACCTGTCGGTGTTTGGAGTGTGGGAGGAAACCGGAGCACCCGGGGAAAACCCACGCAGGTCACGGGGAGAACGTACAAACTCCATACAGACAGCACCCAAGGTCAGGATGGAACCCGGGTCGCTGGCGCTGTGGGGCAGCAACTCTACTGCTGCACCACCGTGCTGCCCATGCCTCCAGGATTGGTGGTATCCACACCGCATAAATCGCCTTAACTTCTCCGAGTCCTTTGCATTAATTCCTGGACCACATAAGATGCTACTAATTGCAACAACTTACTGGGGAACCTTTTGCAAAAGCCTCAGAAGTACACAGGGAGTTGAGAGCTCGGTATAAATGAGGGAGGAGATAACATGTTAATGAAAGATTGATCGCGGTTAGTTTGCAGGGTGAGCGGAGAATCCATTCAGGAGAATGAGTAGCAAAAGCTTTGTCCGTCACTGAAACGTATCCATTTGCTCTGGAGTGTTGAGATTGTCTCCATTGTATGACCCAGAAGTCTGTGAAGATTTTTAATGAGCAAGGAGATCGGCTTTAAAGGAAAGAAAACTATAAAGGTAAGATACCATCTCAATGTGGACACAAACAAAATCACATGCATGCACAGTGGGAGATTTACCTCAGAAGAAATCTTTTATCTTCTCCCCAACGACTGGTGCAGTCCTGGACTTATGTGTGACTGCGCTTATGCATAGTAAATATGAAGAAGGGTCCTGACCCGAATCGTCACCTATCCATGTCCTCCAGTTTAGTTTAGTTTAGTTTAGTTTATGGTCACATCTACCGAGGTACGGTGAAAAGCCTTTCTGCTGATATTTTTAAGGCAGAGATAGACAAATTCTTGATTAGAACCCGTGGCAAGGGGGGTTATGGGGAGAAGGCAGGAAAATGGGATTCGGCGGCAGAGATCAGTCATGATTGAATGGCAGAGTGCACTCGATGGACCGAATGGCCTAATTGTATTCAAATAACTTGTGAACTTGTGTTGCATGCTAGCCAGTCAGCTAAAAGACTGTACATGATTACAATCGAGCCATCCACAGTGTACAGATACATGATTAAGTGAATAACATTTAGTGCAAAGTAAAGTCCGATTAAAGATAGTCCAAGAATCTCTAATGAGGTAGATATTAGCTCAAGACTGTTCTCAAGTTGTTGATAGGATGGTTCAGTTGCCTGATAACAGGTGGGAAGAAACAGTCCCTGAACCTGGAGGTGTACGTTTCCACACTTCTGTACCTTTTGCCCGATCGGAGAGAGAAGAGGGAGTGACCGGGGTGAGACTCATCCTTGATTATGTTGCTGGCCTTTCCGGGGCAGCGTGAAGTGTAGATGGAGTCAATGGAAGGGAGGTTGGTTTGTGTGATGGTCTGGGCTGCAGCTTCTTGATGTCATGGGTGGAGCAGTTCTCAAACCATGCTGTGACGCATCCCGATAAAATGCTTTCCACGGCGCATCTGTAGAAGTCGCTGGGAGTTGTTGGGGACATGCCAAACTTACTCAGCGTTTGGAGGAAGTAGAGGCATTGCTTCAAAATGGCTAGTCCAGGAGGAGATGTTGGTGATATCAACTCCTAGGAACTTGAAGCTTTCAACTACAGTATGTCTACTTCAGCACTGTCAATGTATAGGTGTGTGGATTCGGCACCACCAATGCTTCGGTATGTGCGCCACTTCGCTTCCTGAAGTCGAACACAGTCTCCATTGACTTACTGACATTGAGAGAAAGGTCGGTGTCTTGGCACCGGGTCATGAGGTTCTCAATCTCCATCCTCTACTCCGTCTCATAGTTATTTGATATCCGGCCCACTACAGTGGTGTCGTCCACACATTTGTAAATTGAGTTGGATTTGTACTTGGTGAAACAGGGATAACAGAGATCTAGTGAGCAGGTGATCGTTGGTCAGTGCGGACTCGGTGGGCCGATGGGCCTGTTTCCATGCTGTATCTCCAAACTAAACTAAACTAAACTAAGCTAAGCTAAGTTAAGTTAAGATAAGATAAGATAAGATAAGATAAGCTAAACTAAACTAAACTAAATAAATCAAACTAAGCTAAGCTAAGCAGCGTCCATATTTTACCACTCATCTACACACAATTATAGCAGCCATTTGATCTTCCATTGGAGTATGGGAGAAAAGTGCAACATCACGAGTTACAGAGGAAGCATGCAAACTCCTCACAGACAGCACCACAGAGGCTAACGTTGAACCTGGCTTAGCCCTACCCCTTCTGTCATTGTGCTATCACCCACTAAATAGTTACAAAATAGTGTAAAATACAAAGTGCTGGAGGAACTCAGTGGGTCAGGTGGCATCTGTGGAGGGAATGGACCCTTCTTCAGACAGATGGTGTGGAGAGGAGATAGCTGGCAGATCCAACACAGGGTGTGACCTAGATTAATGGTTATCCAATCAAGTGCCATTTCTCAGGGGATTCAGTTGAAAATTGTAAATATATTTTTTTTTCCCAATGGACTTGGATTAGATTGAAGCTTCTTCAGACTCAAGGGGTGCTGAACTTAAATCTTTCCCACACCAGTACATAGATCTACACTAAAGGAAACCCAATGTATCTCTCATAGAACATGACTCTGTCATTCTTTCTTTACTCTGAGGAAGGGTTTCGACCCAAAACGTCCCCGATCTTGACTTTGGGTGTTGCTCATGGTTCCAGCATTTGCCATTCCATGTGCCTCCAAACAGTTACAAGTGCTGTCGAGTTTAGTTTAGAGATACAGCGTGGAAGCAGACTCTTCGGCCCACCGCGTCGGCGCCGACCAGCAACCCCCACGTACTAACACTATCCTACACACATTGTAGGTATGTTGCAAAGCGTACTTGAAGCGTCTTTGAAAATCTGCCGTTGCGGGTGTGCGCGATTTTGGCGCCGTTTAGAGGGGGGCAGGTTTAAAACGCGATTTTCTCTAAGCTGTTCAAATCGAAGATGTTCAGCCTAGTTAATTATTAACGAAAAATCGCTGGAAGACCCCGTCGCAAAAGCTATTATTAGGTTTAAAGGCCTCGTATAATAGTTATAGTAGTTTAAAAATCAATCTCTAAACCCGCGACCGCCTGCAACCGCAGGGTCCCATAAAGCAAATAGCAGAAGTTAGGTTGTATATTTTTACATTAAAAAGGGCTTCTAAAGATCCCTTTATACAAAATTTAATATTGCGAGTAGCTCAATTTGGCCCCATTATATCGCGCAGTATTTTTCTGGGCATTTGGGGCACAAATCTACCGCAATGTGAACGTTCTAAACCAGCGCGTTCCACAGGGACCCACTAGAAAGCTGATTTAAATGGGGATTTATTTACAGCAATTGAACACTGAATTCCTTCCATTTGGTCTATAAATTAATGTAAATGAGATTTAAAACTCATGTTTTATTGTGAATTATTTGTGAATATTATTTGGACATTTAGGCTATTTAAAAATGTTAATAATTTATTAAGAAATGGATAGATGTTTAGATCTAGTAATTGAAGTCTGAAATTAGCTACAATTAGGTAACTAACTAATTATATGCTTTAATTTCAGGTCATCCAAGTAAGATTATTTTATATTTGTTTCAGAATGCTTCAATCTATGATAACTGAAAATTTCATTCAGTTCTCTTAATTTTTAAGAAAGTTATGGGCTTTTGACTGTTCACGATCACAACTTTTTTGTTATGTCCATAGAAAATCAATAGGGAACAAGATGCTCATTTCCGAGTATGAAAATGGCCATAACTTTTTAAATACTTGAGATATGAAAGTGAATTAGGTGTCAAATTAAACTTATTTTTATGCTTTATCTGATGGGATAAATTACAGACTTGATTTTTAAAATCTCAAAATTTTGTAACATTGCTACACACTGGGGGCAATTTACAATTTTACCAAAGCCAATTAACCTACAAACCTGTACGTCTTTGGAGTGTGGGAGCAAACCGGAGCACCCGGAGAAAACTCACGCAGGTCACGGGGAGAACATGCAAACTCTGCACCGACAGCACCCGTAGTCAGGATCGAACCCGGGCCTCTGGCGCTGTAAGGCAGCAACTCTACCGCTGCGCCACCGTGCCCCCCTCTTTTAGATATTGGCTGACATTTCTGGCTCAGCAATGAAGTGTATGTTTTCTGTTACAAAACATAGAGAGATTTAAACATTAGACTTTTGTAGTTTCAAGCATTGAAATGCTGGTTCTACCATAGTGGCAGAGCGTAACGTACGGTCAAAAGGGCCTCAGCAGATTCTTAATTCACATCGGAGGAGATGGGAAGATGGAGATTCTGAGAGAAAAATGATTTGCAATGTCTGAGGTCGATTGACTTTCCTTGTTCCTCCGTGTTTGCACAGAAGCTAAAAACGTTCTCATATGGCACAGTGGCACAGCTGGTAGAGCCACTGCCTCACGGCGACAGAGACCCGGGTTCAATCCTGACCACGGGTATTGTCTGTGTGTGGAGTTTGCACGATCTCTCTGTGACCGTGTGGGTTTCCTCCGGGTGCTCCGGTTTCCTCCCACATACCAAAGACGTGCGGGTTTGTAGGTTAATTGGCCCCTCTATATAATTGTCCCCAGTGGTTGCGAAAGTGGAATAACATAGAACTGGTGCGAATGGGTGATCGATGGTTGGCACGGACTTGATGGACCGAAGGGCCTGATCCCATGCTGTATCTCTAAACTAAACTGAACATTCAGCGAAAGAGAGTGTTCTCACAGCGTGGGTTATCCGTGCTGATTTATATACATAACAGCAGTGATGTCACGTTCTCCCACTTCTATAAGAGACCGGCAAGTACACATTGTAATTTGAGAATCGTGGACATTTCTGCAGCAAATCTGTTAATTACTGCAAAACATGACACCAACTTACTGCGCACTCAAATGCCGATTAATATGAGTTGACATTTGCTTCGATGCTATGATGCAGGCGCTTATAAATTAAAGATAAAACAACTCTCATTTACCACATCTCAATACTAACACTGGTTGAGATTATTATACCATGGCTACTCTAAGGGTGGCACAGTGGCGCAGCAGTAGAGTTGCTGCCTCACAGCGCCAAAGGCCCGGGTTTGAGTCTGTGGGGATCGCTAGTGTGTGTATGGTAGGATTAGTGTGTGGGGATCGCTGGTAGGTGCAGATTCAGTGGGCCGAAGGGCCTGGTTCCGTGCTGCATCTCTAAACTAAACCAAACTAAATTTGCAGTACTTTACTTATTTCCGTGCCCTTACTCTTTATGTCTCCCTTTCCCTCCCCGCCATTCCCTCCCCTCCCCTCCCCTCCCCTCCCCTCCCCTCCCCTCCACTCCACTCCACTCCACTCCTCTCCCCTCCCCTCCCCTCCCCTCCCCTCCCCTCCCCTCCCCTCCACTCCCTCCACTCCTCTCCCCTCCCCTACTCACTCCGCCCCTCCCCTCCCCACCCCTCCCCTCCCAGCCTCTCCCCACCCCTCCCCTACCCACCCTCTCCACTCCCCCACCCATTCCCTCCCTCCCCCTCCCCTCTCCACACATCCCGCCTCCCTACCCCCCATCCCATCCCCTCCCCTACTTATCTCCCCACATGTCCCCTCCCGTCCCCTACTCACCCTCCCCTCCCCTACTCACCCCTCCCCTCCCCTTCCTAACCCAAATCCCTATTAAGATCCTGATTAGACGTTTGATTTTTGCTTTGGGTTTGATGTACAGATCGCGTCGAGGCAAAGACTTCCCTTTCAGCTGCCGCATTTTTTCTCCCAATTCTTTTAGAATCTGTCATTTCAAGTTTACAAACAGTTTACAAATTAGAGTGCGATGGGAGGCAATTGGTTTCCAGATGCCAGATTAATGTGCAGGGATTGCAGACTTAAATTCAAAAGCTTTTATTGCTGAGGGTTCTCGGTTCAAATCCTTGGGGAGAAGTTGTGGATAATCGCCAAATAGTGTTGCACATTTTAGGGATTTTTTTTCTTTCTTCATTTATTCATATTTATATATTTAAGTATTAAACTAACATAAATAATTCTATCTATCTATCTATCTATCTATCTATCTATCTATCTATCTATCTATCTATCTATCTATCTATCTATCTATCTATCTATCTATCTATCTATCTATCTATCTACCTATCTATCTACCTATCTACCTATCTGTCTATCTATCTATTATTATATAAAAGTCTGTGGCTGCCGCCTGCCGTCCGTCCGTCCGGCTGCCGGCTGCCTTTCTTCCTTTTGATTCGTTCCATTGTGTGATGTCACAATGCTCAATGTTCACATATGTCCAATCGGAATGGATTCATTTACATATGCCTTTGCAGGAGCCCCAGCCCATGGTGAACGTTCCATCGTGTGATGTCACAATGCCCAATGCTCAAAGACATTGTTGCCATAGAGGGAGTACAGAGAAGGTTCACCAGACTGATTCCTGGGATGTCAGGACTTTCATATGAAGAAAAACTGGATAGACTCGGCTTGTACTAGCTAGATTTTAGAAGATTGAGGGGGTATCTTATAGAAACTTACAAAATTCTTAAAGGGTTGGACAGGCTAGATGCAGGAAGATTGTTCCAGATGTTGGGGAAGTCCAGAACAAGGGGTCACAGTTTAAGGATAAGGGGTAAATATTTACGACCGAGATGAGAAAAACATTTTTCACACAGAGAGTGGTGAATCTCTGGAATTCACTGGCACAGAACGTAGTTGAGGCCTGTTCATTGGCTGTATTTAAGAGGGAGTTAGATGTGGCCCCTGTGGCTAAAGGCATCAGGGGGTATGGAGAGAAGGCAGGTACATGATACTGAGTTGGATGATCAGCCATGATCATATTGAATGGTGGAGCAGGCTCGAAGGGACAAATAGCCTACTCCTGCACTTAATTTCTATGTTTCTATGTTTCCCTCTCCACACCCCTCTCCCTCTCCCACCCATCACTCTCTCCCCCACCCCCCTTCCCTCTCTACCCCAACCCCTTCCCTCTCTCCCCCCGCCCCCTTCCCCTACCCCTCTGTCCCTCTTCCACCAGTCCCTCTACCCCTCCCTCCCCACTCTGCCACTTCTCTCCCCTTATCCCACCCCTCTCCCTCCCTCACCCCTCTCACTTCCCCTCCCTGTCCCACCCCTTCCCTCTCTACCCCACCCCCTTCCATCTCTCCCCCGCCCCCTTCCCCTCTGTCCCTCTTACACCACTCCCCCTACCCCTCCCTCTCCCACTTCTCTCCCCTTACCCCACCCCTCTCCCTCCTCCACCCCTCTCTCCCCCTCCCTTCCCCTCTCTCCCCCACCCCTTCCCCTACCCCTCTGTCCCTCTTACAACACTCCCCCTGTCCCTCTTCCACCACTCCTGCTACCCCTCTCCCCCTCCCCCCCCCCCACACACTCTTTTCCCTCTCTCCCCCCCACCCCTCTCCCCTTCCCATCCCACTCTCCCCCTCCCTCCACACTCTTCCCCCTCTCCCTCCTCATTCCCTTACCGTGCACAGTCTCTGTCTTTAAGAAGGAACTACAGATGCTGGAAAATAGAAGGTAGACATAAAAAAAGCTGGATAAACTCAGCGGGTGCGGCAGCATCTATGGAGCGAATTGAATGGCCAACGTTTTTGGCCGAAACCCAGAAGAAGGGTTTCGGCCAAAAACGTTGCCCTTTTCCTTCGGTCCATAGATGCTGCTGCACCCGCTGAGTTTATCCAGCTTTTTTGATGTTGTACCAGCCTCTCTCTCTCTCTCTCTCTGCCCTTCTCTCTTCTCTCGACTCATGCACGCCCGCTCCAACTCCTCCCCCCCCCCTTCACCTCTCTCCCCCATCCTCACCTCCCCCTCTTCTCCCCCCCCTCCCTCTCCCTCTCCACCCTCCTCCTCCCCTTCCTCACACAATATTTTTTGTGGGGGCGGGTCCTAAGTGTGTGTGACTGTTTGTGGAGGTGGCCACGCGCTCTCCATTCAAGAAGACGCTCATCTGTTTGTGGAGGCGCGTGCTTAGTGTGTGACCAAAGATCTTATAACGGAGCTCTCCGCTACAAGATCTTTGTGTGTGACGACACACGCTCCCCCCCCCCCCCCCCCCCCCCTTTGGTGCAGGAGGCAGCATCTGAACGCTCAGCGATTATTCGAATTCTTCACTAACCGTCATTCTGACTTTGCTTGTGAAGAGAAAAGTCCTGAATTGCATTTGTCTGATGCAGGAAGATTGTTCCCGATGTTGGGGAAGTCCAGGACAAGCGGGTCACAGTTTAAGGATAAAGGGGAAATCCTTTAGTACTGAGATGAGGAAAACATTTTTCACACAGAGAGTGGTGAGTCTCTGGAACTCTCTGCCACAGAAGGTAGTTGAGGCCAGTTAATTGGCTATATTTAAGAGGGAGTTAGATGTGGCCCTTGTGGCTAAAGGGATCAGGGGTTATGGAGAGAAGGCAGGTACAGGATACTGAGTTGGATGATCAGCCATGATCATATTGAATGGTGCTCCTCTCTTCTCACCCCCCCTCCCCCCATCTGTGTGTTTGGGGGGTGGTTAATGTGAGTGTGATGCCTCAGCCCCCCCCCCCCCCTCACCCCCGCAAACGCCGTTGGGGAAACAGACCCAACGGGTCTGCACTTGGTCTAGTTATTATATAAAGGTCTGTGGCTGCCGCCTGCCATCCGTCCGTCCGGCTGCCGGCTGCCTTTCTTCCTTTTGATTCGTTCCATTGTGTGATGTCACAATGCCCAATGTTCACATATGTCCAATCGGAATGGACCCATTTACATATGCCTTTGCAGGAGCCCCAGCCCATGGTGAACGTTCCATTGTGTGATGTCACAATGCCCAATGCTCAAAGACATTCTTGCCATAGAGGGAGAACAGAGAAGGTTCACCAGACTGATTCCTGAGATGTCAGGACTTTCATATGAAGAAAGACTAGATAGACTCAGTTTGTACTCGCTAGATTTTAGAAGATTGAGGGGGGATCTTATAGAAACCGATGTTGGGGAAGTCCAGAACAAGGGGTCACAGTTTAAGGATAAGGGGGAAATCTTCTAGGACCGAGATGAGAAAAACATTTTACACACAGAGAGTGGTGAATCTTTGGAATTCACTGCCACAGAAGGTAGTTGAGGCCTGTTCATTGGCTATATTTAAGAGGGAGTTACATGTGGCCCTTGTGGCTAAAGGGATCAGGGGGTGTGGAGAGAAGGCAGGTACAGGATACTGAGTTGGATGATCAGCCATGATCATATTAACTGGTGGTGCAGGCTCGAAGGGCCGAATGGCCTACTCCTGCACCTGATTTCTATATTTCTAAGTTTCCCTCTTCTCACCCCTCTCCCTCTCCCACTCATCCCTCTCTCCCCCACCCCCCTTCACTCTCTACCCTATCCCCTTCCCTCTCTCCCCCGCCCCCTTCCCCCTACCCCTCTGTCCCTCTTCCACCACTCCCCCTACCCCTCCCTCTCCACTCTACCACTTCTCTCCCTCATCCCACCCCTTTCTCTCCCCCACCCTCTCTCTCCCCCTCCCTTCCCCCTCCCTCCCCTCTCCACCCCACCCCTTCCCCCTACCCCTCTGACCCTCCCCACTCTTCCACCTCTCCCCCTCCCACTATCCCTCCCCACTTCCCCCCCCCCCTCACCCACATATCTCTCCCCATCCCCCTCTCTCACCCCCTACCCCGCTCTCCTTTCCCTCCCAAATCTGTCCTGTTTCATCCTCCTCCTCTCCCCTCCCTCCCCTCTTCTCACCCTCCCTCCCCCCACCTGTGTGTTTGGGGGGTGGTTAATGTGAGTGTGATGCCTCAGCTCCCCCCCCCCCCCCCCCGCAAACGCCGTTGGGGAAACAGACCCAACGGGTCTGCACTTGGTCTAGTATATTACTAAAACTCTCATCTTGTTTGTTTGTTCCTATATTTGTTTGTTTCTATGCCGGTTTGCACCTATATACGTGCAAAAATGGTACACCATAGTGCTACAATTTTTGGCACACCTTACTCACCATTGTCCTGTGATGCCAATTAAACAAGTTTTGTTCAGATTGATGCTATATTTACAAGTTATTGGCATTTTAAACTTAGGGGGGATAGGAGGGGGTAGGGAGGGGAGAGGAGTTATGGAGGGATGGAGGGAGTGACTGAGGGTAGGGGAAAGGAGAGGGAGGGAGAGGTGAGGGAGGGATTGGGAAGGGGAGGAGGAGAGGGAAAAGAAGAGGGAGGGTGAAGAGGAGGGGCAGAGAGTGGTAGGGATGAGGGGAAATGAGCTGTGCCTGTGGGGGTTGTTGGGGGCTATGTGTGAGTGTGCAGTTGGGGGCTATGGGTGAGTGGTGGAATATTGCGTTGGGGAACCAAGTTTCCTGTGTGACCAAGCCTCCTGTGTCCCAACGGGTCCCACGTAGTCTAGTATATATATATATATATATAAATATAAATACACACACACACACACACACACACACACACACACACACACACACACACACACACACATATACATATAGAATATGTGGTATATATGATAATACTCCTCTGTTCACTATTATTCTGTTCATTCTGTTCAGAACAGAATAATAATGAACAGAGGAATATTCTTGAAATACATGAGATATATATATATTATTATTAATCCTCCAAAATGATCCAAAGAAATGTAATCTATGGGGTAAACTTGTTTTCTCTCTCTTGCGAAATGTATTTGCAATTGGCCCTTTGCATTTGTGAAAGGCATGAAAAGAAAAATAAATCTTCTTTACTAAATATAGAAAGTATCCCAAATCATGCACAGTGCGGTACAGCAGCAATTTTGTCCCCAGCAGGATCCATTAAACAACAAAATGACTTGAACTGATTGTTTTATTTTGCTTGTTAAAGAATGGATGTTGAGCATGGTGACAAGATTTGACCCGCATGTAAGGACTGAAAGGACAGCTTCAACAATGTTCAATTGGAGGATTAATGTCTCTAATCAGTGGCAATGCTCGTTCATCCCTGAAGAGTGATTGAAACTCACGTTCTCTTGATTCAGAGCAGAAACATCTGCCAGAACATTGCCGACATCTGTCTTGATTAACAAAATAATCGTACAAATCTTACCCGCTCACGTTGAAGAAAGAAGTCGTCACTGAATGGAGCTGCCTTACTGGTGATAGACACAAAAAGCTGGAGTAATTCTGGGGGTCAGGCAGCATCTCTGCACAAAAGGGATAGGTGACGTTTCGGGTCGAGACCCTTCTTTCGTCTGAGAGTCAGAGGAAAGGGAAAAGAGAAATATAGACGGTGATGTAGAGAGAGATATAGAACAAATGAACGAAAGATGCAAAAAAGTAACGATGATCAAGGAAACAGGACATTGTTAGCTATGTGCTAGGTGAAAATGAGTTACAGACAATGAGACACAACAAGATGACTGTGAAACTACTTTGTAGCTGCTGGTTTATACCAAAGTTAGACACAAAATGCTGCAGTAACTCAGTGGGAAAGGTAGCATCTCTGGATTGAAGGAATGGGTGATGTTTCAGGTCGAGACCCTTCTTCAGACTGGAGGTCAGTGAAGAGGGAGAAACAGAGTTAAGGAAGTGTAAGGTGTTAGATTGAGACATCAAAGGGGATGTAGATCAAATAAAATGTAGAATAGATCATTGTTAGCTGGGAGAAGGTGACAACAAAGGAAAGAGAAATAAAATGTAATCGGGGACAGTCAGACTGATCAGAGAACTGGGAAGGGGATGGATGGAGAGAGAGGGAAAGCAACGGTTACTCGAAGTTAGAGAATGTTCATACCGCTGGGGTGTAAGCTGCCTCAGGGAAATATGAGGTGCTGTTCCTCCAATTTGAGTTGGGCCTCACTCTGACAGTGGAGGAGGCCCTGGACAGAAAGGTCAGTGTGGGAATGGGAAGGTGGAGTTAAAATGTTTTTTACTGACCAGTAGATCAGGAATTTTTGACTGGACCATCAGTGTTTTGTAACCTGGTAACAGCTTGTGGATGGCTCAATGCATGCTATTGACAAGTCGTGCCATTGGAAACTTTGTGGGAAAGAGTATAAAAATAAAACTGGAAAATGATAGCTCCTTGTTTGGTTAGAACAAGATGTTTTTTTCCATGGACACAGTTGTGGGGTTGGAATTGCAACACTTGAGGTGAAGTAAGGACAAATCGTTTACTACCTTGGGAGCCACAGAACAGGTCCATTCTGTCTTCTGCAACACTCACACCAGTATTATTTTGGTTTATTCTTGGCATGAAGATGCAGTTAGCATTGCCAGCATTGATTGTCCTTCTGGAGTCGCCCTTGAGCAGCTTGTGGTAGGATTACTGTGGCGGCCTAGTTTCGCAGCGGTTGAGTTGGTGCCTTACTGCGCCAGAGACCCAGGTTCAACCCTGACTACAGGTGCTGTCTGAGCGGAGTTGGTACATTCTCCCCATGACCTGCGTGGGATTTCTCCGGGTGCTCTGGTATCCCCCCACACTCCAAAGACGTGCAGGTTTGTATGTTAATTGGCTTGGTAAAATTGTAAATAAATTATAAATGTTTAGTGCAAATAAAGTTCAGTAAAGTCCGATTAAAGATAGTCCAAGCATCTCCAATTAGGTAGATAGTAGCTCAGGACCGCTCTCTAGTGTTGATAGGATGATTCAGTTGCCCGATAACAGCTGGGAAGTTGTTCCTGAATCTGCAGGTGTGCATTTCCACACTTCTGCACTCTTGCCTGATGGGAGAGGGGAGACTGGTCCTTGATTATGCTGCTGGCCTTATCGAGGCAGCTTGAGGAGTGAATGGAGTCAATGGAAGGGAGGTTGGTTTGTGTGGTGTTCTGGGCTGCGTCCACAATTCCCTACAGTTTCTTGCAGTCTTGGATGGAGCTGTTCCTAAACAATACCGTGATAAAATGCTTTCTACGGCGCATCTGTAGAAGTTGGTGAGAGTTGTTGGGGACATGCTGACCTTCCTAAGCCTTCTAAGGAAGAAGAGGCGTTGGTGTGCTTCCTTGGTCGTTGTGAGTCTAGGACAAGTTGCTGGTGATATTTTCTCCAAGGAACTTGAAATTTTCAACCACCTCTACTTTGGTGCCATCTATGCTTGTGCACCACTTTGCTTCCTGAAATCGATAACTATCGTAATCATAATCATACTTTATTAGCCAAGTATGTTTTGCAACATATGAGGAATTTAATTTGCCATACAGTCATACTAATAAAAAGCAACAGAACACACAAAATACATTTTAACATAAACATCCACCACAGTGACTCCTCCACATTCCTCACTGTGATGGAAGGTGAAAAAAAGTCCAATCTCTTCCCTTCTGTGTCCTCCAGCAGTCGGGGGTCTCTAACCTTCCGTTGACGGGACGATCTTACTCCCGTAGCCGGGGATGGGCCTCATCGTCAGGGCGATCAAGCTCCTGCATCAAGGGGGATCTCAGCTCCCCCGTGCTGAGCGATCGGACCCCGGTCAGGGCTAGTCGAGCGTCGTGCGGTTTTGGAGCACCCGACTCGGTCTCTCCCAAGATTGCGAGCTCCTTGATGTTAACGTTATCTCCTTTGTCTTGCTGACGTTGAGAGAAAGGTTGTTGCCTTGACACCAGGACACGAGGTTCTCAATCTCCCACCTGTACTCTCTCATCATTATTTGATATCCGGCCCACAATGGTGGTGTCATCTGTCATTTGGAAATTGAATTAGATTTGTACATAGCTGCACAGGGGTAGGTGAACAAGGAGTAAAAAGTGGGGCTGAGAAGGTATCCTTGTGGAGCACCAGTGTCGAGGGTTATTGTAGAGGATGATCTGTCCCCTCTCCTCACTGATCGGGGTCTGTTAGTCAGGAAGTCAAGGATCCAGTCGCAGAGATGAGTGCTGACTCCCTAGTTCAATGTGTTTTGAGATGAGCTTGGATGGGAATAATGGTGTTAAAAGCACAGCTGTAGTCTATGAATAGAAGTCTGATGTAGGTGCTTCTCTTATGCAGGTGTTCCAGGGATGAGTGGAGGATCAGAGAGATGGCATCACCAAGGGGTGGGCCAAATAAATGTTTCCTTGCTGTATCACTCAATGAAAAATGTAACGTCCAGGTTCAGGAACAAATTCCTCCGAACATCAATCAGGCTATTGAGCACAACAAACTCCAGCTAAACTCCGAACTATGAACTAATTTGATTGCACCAGGGACTTGGGACTTTGCTTTTGTTTTTGCTTGATATAAAAAGACATTGAACTTATTTTGTTTAAGAAATAACTGCAGATGCTGGAAAAATCGGAGGTAGACAAAAATGCTGGAGAAACTCATCGGGTGAGGCAGCATCTATGGAGTGAAGGAATAGGCGACATATCGGGTCGAGACCCTTCTTCAGACTGATGTGGGAGTGGGGGGGGCAGGATAAAGAAAGGAAGAGGTGGAGACAGTAGGCTGTGGGAGAGCTGGGAAGGTGAGGGGAAGGAGGGAGAATGCAAGGACTACCTGAAATTGGAGAAGTCAATGTTCATACCACTGTGGTGTAAACTACCCAAGCGAAATATGAGGTGCTGCTCCTCCAATTTGCGGTGGGACTCACTCTGGCCATGGAGGAGGCCCAGGACAGAAAGGTTGGATTCGGAATGGGAGGGGGAGTTGAAGTGCTGAGCCACCGGGATATCAGGTTGGTTATTGCGGACCGAGCGGAGGTGTTGGGCGAAGGGATCGCCAAGCCTGCGCTTGGTCTCACTGATGTAGAGCAGTTGACACCTGGAGCAGCGGATGCAATAGATGAGGTTGGAGGAGGTGCAGGTGAACCTCTGCCTCACCTGGAAAGACTGCTGGGTCCTTGGATGGAGTCGAGGGGGACGGAAAGGGACAAGTGTAGCATTCCCTGCGGTTGCAAGGGAAAGTACCAGGGGAGGGGGTGGTTTGGGTGGGAAGGGACGAATTGACCAGGGAGTTACGGAGGGAACGGTCTCTGCGGAAAGCCGAAAGGGGAGTAGATGGGAAGATGTGGCCAGTGGTGGGTCCCGTTGGAGGTGGCGAAAATGTCGGAGGATTATATGTTGTACGTTTTCCTTTCAGGGTACCTCTCCACCTTGTGCGGTCAGACTGTAGTCATGCACAAACCATAGAGTGAATAGTGACCGCGTGGGTTTTCTCCGGGTGTTCCGGATTCCTTCCACGCCCCAAAGACGTGCAGGTTTGTAGGTTAATTGATTTCGGTAAAGATTGCAAATTGTTCCTAGTGTGTAGGATAGTGTTAGCGTGCGGGGATCGCTGGTCGGCGCAGACTCGGTGGGCCGAAGGGCCTGTTTCCATGCTGTATCGCTAAACTAAACCAAACTAAACTTAGCCAAGTTATTTTCATCCAGATCAGGGGAAGGCAATAGCACCTCTCCTCTCCCTGAATCATTAAATGATGAGTCCGGCTTAGCTCAGTGGTGACTCACCTCCCTCAGTGTTCAAGACTGAAAGATTAAAACCATTTAAATTAATCTCAATCTTCAGAGTGAAGAAGGATCCCATCCAAAACGTTGCCTATCCATGTTACAACTGAGTTACTCCAGCACCTTTGTGTCTTTTTCTGTAAACCAGCATCTGCAGTTCCTGGTTGCAATATTTAATAGGGGCGGCACTGTGGCACAGGGGGCGGCACGGTGGTGCAGCGGTAGAGTTGCTGCCTCACAGTACCAGACACCTGGGTTGCATCCTGTCTACGGGTGCTGTCCATGAGGAGTCTGGACGTTCTCCCTGTGACCACGTGGCTTTTCTCCGGATGCTCCGGTTTCCTCCCACACTCCAAAGACGTGCGGGTTTTTAGGTTAATTGGCTTCGGTAAAAATTGTAAATTGTTCCTAGTGTGTTGGATAGTGCTAATGTACAGGGTGATCACTGGTCGGCAAGGACTCGGTGGGCCGAAGAGCCTGTTTCCACGCTGTATATCTAAAACTAAAACAAAAACGAATATTTTTAAAAATGACAGCCATTTGGACAGGTAGATGGGTGGGAAAGGTTTAGAGGAATATAGTCCAAATGTAGGCAGTTGGGACAAAAGTAAGTTGGTTGGCATGGGCAAGTTGGGCCGAAGGGCCTGTTTCTGTGTTGTATGACTATGACTGTAAGTTAATTGCTGTGGAAATCATCTGATCTTTGAAAGCAAAATATTGGCTGTAACATGCTTCGGGACATCAGGATGTTCAGAGATACAGCAGGGAAACAGGCCCTTCGGCCCACTGAGTCTGGACCGACCAGCGATTCCTGCACACTAACCCTCCCCTACACACACCAGGGACAATTTCTACATTACACCAAGCCAATTAACCTGGAAACCGAAGATCTCGGCGAAAACCTACGCTGGGCACGAGGAGAACGTACAAACTACGTCCAGACAGCGCCCGTAGCCAGGATCGAACGCGGGTTCTCTGGAGCTGTGAGGCTGTAGCTCTACCGCTGTGCCACCGTGTCGCCTTAAATACATTCAGTGTAAACACTTTATAAGTGGCAGTTCTTTCTGTGCGTTTGGGCAGCCCACTGACATCAACTGACGATCGCCAAATGAGTTCAGATTTGAGACCACTTGATATCCTCGCCTATTCTGTTGAAGTTGCAGCGATTTGAGCGGTCAAAATGCCAATGTCTTTTTTTTCAGCAGCACATCACTGCTGCCATGGTTCGTGCTCATGCTCTGTGATAGCTTTGTTAAGAAAACTGTACATAATACAAACTTGGCTCCTGTAGAGGCGATGGTATCCAGATTTTATATCAGTCCGCACGGGCTCCTGCGATTCCGTGGGAACTGCTTGTTCAGCATGAAGTTAAATGTTTTCACAGCTGGAGTGGCTGAAAATGTCCCACTCTCCAGACCTCTTCCCTCCTCAAAACAACAACAGTCCGATGTATTATTTGGAGCATCGTGATCAGTTTTGGTCACCCTGCTCTAGGAAGGATGCCAGTAAGCTGGCAAGAGTGCGGGGAAGATTTACAAGGATGCGGCCATGACTCGATGGCCTGAGCTATAGGGAAGGGTTGGGCAGGCTAGGACTTTATTTCTTGAGAGCGCAGGAGGATGAGGGGCGATCTTATGGAAGTGTACAAAATAATGATGGGGGAATAGAAACATAGAAACATAGAAACTAGGTGCAGGAGGAGGCCATTCGGCCCTTCGAGCCAGCACCGCCATTCATTGTGATCATGGCTGATCGTCCCCTATCAATAACCCGTGCCTGCCTTCTCCCCATATCCCTTGACTCCACTAGCCCCTAGAGCTCTATCTAACTCTCTCTTAAATCCATCCAGTGACTTGGCCTCCACTGCCCTCTGTGGCAGGGAATTCCACAAATTCACAACTCTCTGGGTGAAAACTTTTTTTCTCACCTCAGTCTTAAATGACCTCCCATTTATTCTAAGATTGTGGCCCCTGGTTCGGGACTCGCCCAACATTGGGAACATTTTCCTGCATCTAGCTTGTCCAGTCCTTTTATAATTTGATATGTTTCTATAAGATTCTCCCTCATCCTTCTAAACTCCAGTGAATACAAGCCTAGTCTTTTCAATCTTTCCTCATATGACAGTCCCGCCATAGATAGGGTGAATGCCCAGAGTTTTTCGTACCCAAGGTGGAGGTATCAAGAATCAGAAGTCTCCTCTATATCCCGCAGCTCCGCTCTCACTCCCCATCCCCCCATTCGTAACAAGGACAGAGTCCCCCCTTGTCCTCACCTTCCACCCTACCAGCCGTCACATACAACATATAATCCTCCAACATTTTCGCCACCTCCAACGGGATTCCACCACTGGCCACATCTTCCCATCTTCTCCCCTGTCTGCTTTCCGCAGTGAGCGTTCCCTCCGTAACTCCCTGGTCAATTTGTCCCTTCCCACCCGAACCACCCCGTCCGCTGGCACTTTCCCTTGCAACCGCAGGAATTGCTACACTTGCCGCTTTACCTCCCCGCTCGACTCCATCCAAGGACCCAAGTAGCCTTTCCAGGTGAGGCGGATGTTCACCTGCACCTCCTCCAACCTCATCTACTGCATCCGCTGTTCCAGGTGTCAACTTCTCTGCATCGGCGAGACCAAGTGCAGGCTTGGCGATCGCTTCGCCCAACACCCCCGCTCAGTTCGCACTAACCAAACCTATCTCCCAGTGGCTCAGCACTTCAACTCCCCCTCCCATTCCCAATCCGACCTTTCAGTCCAGGGCCTCCTCCATGGCCAGAGTGAGTCCCACCGCAAATTGGAGGAGCAGCACCTCATATTTCACTTGGATAGTTTACACCCCAGCGGTATGAACATTGACTTCTCCAATTTCAGATAGCGCTGTATCTCTATAAAATAAAAAAATCAAATCAAAACTATATTAGTTTAGTTTAGTTTAGAGATACAGCGCGGAAGCAGCCACTTCGGCCCACCGAGTCTGCACCGATCAGCGACCTCCACACGCTAACACTATCCTACACACAGTAGGGAAAATTAATATTTATACCAAGCCAATTAACCTGCAAACCTGTATGTCGTTTGTGTATGGGAGGAAACTGAAATTCTCGGAGAAAACCCACGCAGGTCACGAGGAGAACGCACAATCTCCGTACAGACAGCACCCGCGGTCAGAATCGAACTGGGGGTGTCTGGCGCTGTAAGGTAGCAACTCTACCTCTGCGCCAACGTGCCACCCTATGTACATGTTACACTTCTCTGCGGATGTTATCCAGTTTAATTTGACCACATTAATTGCTCTACTAAAACAATAACCTTTTTTCCATGAATAGGTTTGGTTATGTAGAGATCCAGGGGAGCGGGGGGAGATGCAGTTTTCATCTTGGTTATTGCTCTGTCTACTGCACTGCAACATAAAAGGTTCAAATGAATTAATTTAAAGAGCAGAGAGTATTGCTCGCCGTTTGCGAACCTTAATGGGAGCATAAATGAAGAGGACGTAAAATAGGTGCATTCCAACTCCACATGGCCATAACCTTACTGAATTAAAGGTGCTTTTAAAGCACCCGACCTTGCCCAGACAGACCCAGCGTATTTTTCATTCTGTCTACTTATCTTCAGCAATAAGAGACGTTAATAGTCCCCCGACATCCATCAATAGCTCTCCTTATCTGCAGGAAGGAACTGCAGATGCTGGTTTAAACCGAAGATAGACACAAAATGCTGGAGTAACTCAGTGGGACAGGCAGCACCTCTGGGGAGAAGGAAGAGGTGACCTTTTGGTTTGTGATCCTTCTTCCGACACTCGTACACTCTCCTATACCTGGCAAAGAAATTCATTCCACTGCATTGGTTCATGAAACAAATGACCTCGTTATCAACTAGTGTAATTAGATAAAACTCAATTCCGAAGGAAAGCTGTGTGTGCACTTTGCCTAAATCTGGCACGTCTGTTATGGTGAATCAATCGCAATTTATCTTTTAAATCGCGGAAGGTTCGAATGGAATTTTTAACCGTTTTCCACGAGTTGACACCTTTGTCCCTCATGTTGCTGAGTCTTTGTACCTCAGATGCATTCACAGACGCGCTAATGCAGACACTTCCCCGACTTACATAGGAGGCAAAATGCATTTAGTTTTGATCTGAAGACAGACACAAAATGCTGGAGTATCTCAGCATCTGCAGCAATGCCGTAGCATCTCTGGAGAAGAAGGAATGGGCGACATTTCGGGCTGAAACGCTTCTTCAGACTGAGAGTCAGGGTAGAGGGAGACATAGTGGTATGGAAGGGTAAGGTGTAAAACGAGAGATCAAAGGGGATGAGGGTCAAGGAAGATGTAGAACGCTTCATTGTCAGCTGAGGGGAAGGTGACAACGAGGCCTACAATCAGTGAAATTTAATTAGGAGGCCAATGAAACTAGTTGGAAAACTAGGATGGGGGAGTGATGGAGAGAGAGGGAAAGCAAGGTCCACTCGAAGTTAGAGAAGATCTCTCATTTTCACTCTACCCTTCCATATCTCTGTCTCCCTCTTCTCTGACTCTTAGTCTGAAGAAGGGTCTCTACCCAAAACGTCACCCATTCCTTCTCACCAGAGATGCTGCCTGCCCCGTTCAGTTACTCCAGCATTTTGTGCCTATCTTTGGTGTAAACCAGCATCTACAACTTCCTACACATTAAGTTTAGTTTAGTTTAGTTGAGTTTAGTTTATTGAGACATGTACTGAGGTGCGGTGAAAAACTTTTGTTGCGTGCTAACCAGTCAGCGGAAAGACAATACATGTTTACAATTGAGCCGTTCACAGTGTACAGACAAGGTATTAGGGAATAATGTTCAGTGCAAGATTAAACCAGTAAAGTCTGATCAAAGATAGTCCGAGGGTCTCCAATGAAGTCGACAGCAGTTTAGTACTGCTCCCGCACGTAAACTTGCACTCATGAAGATAATTCTGTGCTCAGTGACTTGTGCAGTTTGTAATTTCCACAACACTGAACGGTTACTCGGCGCTCCGGTGAGGGCGGACGGTGCGGGGCTGAGACACTCCCGTGTGGGCAGGGCGGCTCCCGGCTGGAAGGCGCTCCCGTGAGGGCGGCCTGGGTCCCGGCTGGAAGGCGCTCCCGTGAGGGCGGCCTGGGTCCCGGCTGGAAGGTGCTCCCGTGTGGGCGGACCGGCTCTCGGCTGGAAGGTGCTCCCGTGTGGGCGGACCGGCTCTCGGCTGGAAGGTGCTCCCGTGGGGGCAGCCCGGTGCGGGGCTGAGACGCTGCCGTGTGGGCGGCCCGTTGCGGGGCGGAGACGGTGCTCCGGTGGCTGAGGCAGCGTTCTGGCGGCAGCGACCTGAATCCAGGGCTCGGCGGCGGGCCAGTGGACGACATCGTCGGGAGCTCGCAGGTCACAGGCTGGTGCCTGTTTTACGGAGCTCCCGTTGCAACAACTGCGTCCGCTGGACTGGAGGGCGGCAGCTTCGACCACCCCCGGGCCACGGAGCTTGAACCGCGGGACTGACTTACCATCGTCCGGTGGAGTATCGCCTCAGCGCTGAGGGAGAAGAGGAGGGAAGAGACATTAACTCTAAGACTTTTGCCTCCATCACAGTGAGGAGGTGCTTGGTGAACTCACTGTGGTGGATGTTAATTTGTGTTTATTGTGTGTTGTTATTATTACATGTATGGCTGCAGGCAACAGCATTTCGTTCAGACCGAAAGGTCTGAATGACAAATAAAGGATTCAATTCAATTCAATACTCAAGTTACATCAGAAACAGGCCGGCAATGGCGGTGGTACTTACCCAGAAGGCTGCACTCCGCAGAAAGTGCCCTGGATGCAGCCGGACGCCACTGAGACAGTCAATACCATCAGTGACGGACACACAGAGCTGGAGTAACTCCGTGGGTCAGGCAGCATCTGTGGAGAACACGGACAGGTAACGTTTCAGGTCAGGACCCTTCTTCAGATTCAGTGAGTTATTTCGGGCAGGGGCAGGGGATGGGGATGGTGATTCACACTGACGTAAAACCTCTTACATAAGGGTTCATGGAATGTAACCCTTACCTAAGTCAGGGAGTGCCTGGACTCTCCACAACATCAATTTACCCCTTCACATACAATCGCCCAATGAGAACAAAAGGTGCCGGGATTCCCAAATTTCACATAACCTTGGGTAGAAATATGAGCTGTGAAATGACAGCACACATGGAGGCATAGAGTGATACAGCATGGAAACAGGCCCAACTTGCCCACACTGGCCACAATGTCCCATCTACACCAGTTCCGCCTGCCCGCGTTTGGCCCATATCCCTCTAAACTTGTCCTATCCATGTACCTGTCCAATTGTTTCTTGAACGTTGTGATCGTCCCAGCTTCAACTACCTCCTCTGGCAGCTCGTTCCATACACCCACCACCCTTTGTGTGATGGTGGAATGTTACATAGAAACATAGAAAATAGGTGCAGGAGGAGGCCATTCGGCCCTTCGAGCCAGCACCGCCATTCATTGCGATCACGGCTGATCATCCCCAATCAATAACCCGCGCCTGCCTTCTCCCCATATCCCTTGATTCCACTAGCCCCTAGAGCTCTATCTAACTCTCTCTTAAATCCATCCAGTGATTTGGCCTCCACTGCCCTCTGTGGCAGGGAATTCCACATGTTACACTCAAAGTACGCTGACATTGAAGACGTTCTCCTCCTCTCTCCCCGACGAGAGTTCTACGAGACCCTCTCTCACCACTCCCCCTCTGTGACTCATGCTGTTCTCCTGCTCTATCCACCTATCACTCACCATCCTTTTCCTGCCCTTCATCTCTTCCAGTATTCTCCTCCCCTTCCATCGCACCCCACCACAATCAGTTTAAGAAGAAGGATCTTCACCCAAAATGTTACTGTTTAGATTAGTTTAGTTTAGTTTATGCCGACCAGCGATCCCCTTAAAGCCCTGTCCCACGGTATGAGTTCATTGCAAGAGCTCTCCCAAGTTTGCCCTGATTCGAACTCGGAGATTTACAGTAAAGGCCACTCATCGGTACTCGGGGCTCTCGTGGACATTTTTCAACAAGTTGAAATATCTTCACGAGTCTTCCCGCGCTTACCTGCCGTTAGCGAGTCTTCCCGAGTACCTGCCGTTAGCGTTACGAGCCGCTAATAGACGTCCCCCCGAGCTCCGACGTACCCGCTATGTTCATTCTCCGTGCTTACCACGTGTTTGATTTTTTTTAAACTCGGGAGAGCTCTTGGAATGAACTCGTACCGTGGGACAGGGCTTTTACACTAGCACTATCCGACACACGAGGGACAATTTACAATCTTTTCCAAAGCCAATCAGCCTACAAACCTGTACGTCTTTGGAGTGTGGGAGGAAACCGGAGCACCTGGGGAAACCCCACACGGTCTTGGGGAGAACGTGCAAACTCCGTACAGACAGCACCCGTAGTCAGGATCGAACCTGGGTCTCTTATCCGTGTTCTCCTGAGAAGCTGCCTGACCCATCACGTTACTCCAGCATGTTGTGTCCGTTTCTATAAGCCAGCATCTGCAGTTCCTTGTGTTTATATCTTGTACTTCTCTGCAGATGTTCACCAGTTTAATATGAACGAGTTAATTGCTCTACTAAAACAATAGGCAGAGGAACGCCGTGCCGATATGTCAAGCTCTCACCCATTAATAGTTTTGGTTATGTAGAGATATGGATATAAACCTGCTGGATATTTCGGAAATAAATGACAATCACAACAATTTTACATGCAAATTGCCACTGAATCAACCAAATGGCTCGTAAAAGCAACAAACAGTGCGGTAGGCTATGCACAAATCACCCACTTGCAGAGCAGGCTTTGTTATTTTTCTCATAAGCTTTAACTATAAAGATATAAGGAGGTATAATTATTGGCCAATAATTTGCTTTTGACAGAAAGTGAAAAAATAAAATGTGCAGTTATTTATGTACAGTTGCAAAAACAACGTCAGGCATGGGTGGCATGGTGGCGCAGCGGTAGAGTTGCTGCCTTACAGCGCCAGAGACCCGGTTTCGACCCTGACTACGGGTGCTGTCTGTACGGTGTTTGTACGTTCTCCCCGTGACCACGTGGGTTTTCTCCGGGAGCTCCGGTTTCCTCCCACACTCCAAAGACGTGCAGGTTTACAGGTTAAATGGCTTCGGTAAAAACTGTTTTTAAAAAATTGTCCCTAGTGTGCAGGGTAGTGTTAGTGTACTGGGATCGCTGGTCGGTGCGAACTCAATGGGCAGAAGGGCCTGTTTCCGCACTGTATCTCTAAACAAATCTAAACAAAACAAAACAAAGGCAAGGCTCAAATACAAAAGATATTGACCCACAAAAACCTCCTGTTATTAAAATGATATCTTGCTGTCTAGCGTAAGATTAGTTTAGTTTAGTTTAGTTTAGAGATACAGCGCAGAAACAGACCTTTCAGCCCACCGAATCCGCACCAACCAGCGATCCCCGCACACTAACACTATCCTACACACACGAGTTACATTTTAGGTAAAAAGTAGTTTGATTATTCATTACTGAGTCGATATGCTGATGGGAGTGCATAAAATTATGAGAGGCATAGAGAGAATTTAGAAGATTGAGGGGGGATCTTATAGAAACTTACAAAATTCTTAAGGGGTTGGATAGGCTAGATGCAGGAAGATTGTTCCCGATGTTGGGGAAGTCCAGAACAAGGGGTCACAGTTTAAGGATAAAGGGGAAATCTTTTAGGACTGAGAGGAGAAAAACATTTTTTACACAGAGAGTGGTGAATCTGTGGAATTCTCTGCCACAGAAGGTAGTTGAGGCCAGTTCATTGGCTATATTTAAGAGGGAGTTAGATGTGGTCCTTGTGGCTAAATGGATCAGGGGGTATGGAGAGAAGGCAGGTACAGGATACTGAGTTGGATGATCAGCCATGATCATATTGAATGGCGGTGCAGGCTCGAAGGGCTGAATGGCCTACTCCTGCACCTATTTTCTATGTTTCTATGTTTCTATGAGAGGTTAGACAGTCGGAACCTTTTCCCCCAGGTTGGATTTGTCAAAGGCCAGAGGAGCTTAGCTTTAATGAAACAGTTCAGCCCTTGTGCTCTAGGGGTGCCTCCCACAGCTGATCCTGAGGTAAGACTCCACTTCCTCTCACCGGCCCTTTGATCTTTGCATCCGCCGCCATCTTGACTCCCTCCACCATCTTGTCCGGTACATTGGCCCTCGGGGATGAGTAGGCCGGGCTCAGCGGCTTCCCTCTCCAGGGCTGGTTTCCCCGTGGTCGAGCCGGTTCTGCAGCCAGGGGAAATGTGCGGCACGGTGGCGCAGCGGTAGAGTTGCTGCCTCACCGGGTTCGATCCTGACTACGGTTACTGTCCGTGCAGAGTTTGTACATTCTCCCCGTGACCTGCGTGGGTTTTCGGCCTACTCCTGCACCTATTTTCTATGTTTCTATGAGTTACTCCAGCACTTTGTGTCTATCTTTAAATGATACGCAAACTGCACATAAATTCAGCAAGACAATAACATTGTAAACAATCTGCGTTAAAAAGATACAAGAAATGAGTGCTAAACACTGTTGTTCAAATTTATTCAGTATCACTTCCCTCCTTCTCTACAATTCCTGATTTGCAACCTATCTGAAATTTGATTTCTCGCCTACAAAAAGAAGATTGATGCAAAATACTTGTTTAATTCGGTTGCCATCAATTGATTTCCCATTATGAATTCCCTCGACACACTTTCTACAGACAAAACACTCACTTTGTTAACTCTGTTCTTTTAAAAAAAATCTTTAGACACTCAGATTGAGTTTTATCTTCTGACAGGCTTTATCTCATGCTCTAATTTCACTCCTTATTAATATTTCAGTCATCCTTTGCTGTTTGTATCTTTCGCCCAACTTTCTCCCTGTGAAATCTATTTGTTTTTTCTTTGGAACAGTACAGCACAGAACAGGCCCTTCTGCCCACAATGTTCATGCCAAATTAAACAAATCTCCTCTGCCTACACATGATCCATCTCTACAAAGCCCAGATCATCACACAAACCAATCTCCCTTCCATTGTCTCCAGCGACACCTCACGCTGCCTCGCCAAGGTGGAGTCGTGGTTAGATAAGGTGGTCAAAAAGGTTTTTGGCAAATTGGCCTTCATCAGTCAGAGTATTGAGTATAGAAGTTGGGAGGTCATGTTGCAGTTGCATAAGACGTTGGTGAGACCGCATTTAGAATTTTGTGTTCAGTTCTGGGCACCATGTTATAGGAGGAATATTGTCAAATTTGAAAGGGTTCAGAGAAGATTTATGAGGATGTTGCCAGGACTAGAGGGTCTGAGCTACAGGGAGAGGTTGAGTAGACTGGGTCTCTATTCCTTGGAGCGCAGGAGGATGAGGGATGATCTTTCGAGGTGTATAAAATTATGAGAGGAATAGATTGGGTAGATGCACAGAATCTCTTGCCCGGAGTAGGGGAATTGAGGACCAGAGGACATAGGGTCAAGGTGAAGGGGAAAAGATTTAATAGGAATCTGAAGGGTAACTTTTTCACACAAAGGGTGGTGGGTGTATGGAACAAGCTGCCAGAGGAGTTAATTGAGGCTGGGACTATCCCAACATTTAAGAAACAGTAGGACAGGTACATGGATTGGAGGGATATGGACCAAGCACTGGCGGTGGGACCAGTGTAGCTGGGATATGTTGGTCAAGTGTGGGCAAGTTGGGCCTGTTTCCACACTCTATCACTATGACTCTACTCTCTACCTCATTGGAGACCCTCGGACTATCTTTGATCGGACTTTACTGAACTTTATCTTGCACTAAACGTTACTCATGTTATTCATTTTATCATGTATCTGTACACTGTAAATGGCTCAATTGTAATCATGTATTGTCTTTCCGCTAACTAGTTACCACAACAAAAGCTTTTCACTGTACCTCGGTACAGGTGGCAATAAACTAAACTAAACCACCCATCCATTCCCTGCATATCCATGTGTCTGCCGACATCTCCTTTTAACTTTCGCCCTCTGACCTTAAACTCATGACCTCTAGTGTTTGCCATTACCACCCTGGGAAAATTGTTCTGACTCCCTCTCATAATTTTATTAATTTCTATCAGGTCTCCCCCCTCAGCCTTCAAAGTTCCAGGGAAAACAATCCAAGTTTGCCCAACCTTTCCCTGTAGATAATACCTTTTAATCCGGGCAGCATTCCGATAAAGAGTGAAAGCAAGGAACTGCTGATGCTGGTTCACAAACATGATGCACAGTTGAATGGCTGTGCTGGCTCGAAGGGCCGAATGGCCTACTCTTGCTCCTATTGTCTATAAGACACAACATGCTGGAGTAACTCAGCAGATCAGGCAGTATCTCTGCATCTAAAGAGGGCTCCCAATCGGAAACATTGCCTGTCCATGTTCTCCAGAGATGCTGCCTGTCCTGATCAGTTACTCCAGCAATTTGTATCCTTTTCAGCATTCTGATAAACCTGTTCTGCATCCATTCCATTTAATTTTGATACCATTTTTAACTTTTATGATTATCCAGTATGGTGTGTGCTTCCCCTTGTATATTTTCTTCTCACTGCAACGGGGGAGAGCTCTCATATACAGAAACCTTGTGTTTGATTTATGCTATTTTAAAATACCATTACTTGTTCCTTAAATACCAAACCTTGATGTACGTGCTTATATTTTTAGAATAACGTGTTCAAATAACTACTGACAGTGTAGGCGCATATATGTTTAATTTACCCGTTTATTGCGTTAGTTTTCAAGCAGGCAGCCACTGCTTAAAACGCAAGGTGCCTGTAGTTTGGTATTGTTTTGTTTTGTTTAGAGATACAGCGTGGAAACAGGCCCTTCGGCCCACCAAGTCCGCGCCGACCGGCAATCCACGCACACTAGCACTTTCCTACACACACTAGGGAACAATTTACAATTTTATCAAAGCCAATAAACCTACAAACCTGTACAACTTTGGAGTGTGGGAGGAAACCGGAGCAGGTCACGGGGAGAACGTACAAACTCCATACAGACAGTACCCATGGTCAGGATCGAACCCGGGTCTCCGGAGCTGCACCACCCACTGTTATGTTCCTTCGTAATGATCCCTAGATATCACTACTGACTGTACAAACAGTGCGCATTGTGGCAGTACAGAGGGAACAGATGAGCAGAGGTGCTGCTGTGCTATTCTTGAGGAAAATATTCTGGGAACAGGAAATCAAGACAACACCTCACCCAGAATCTTTCACTTTATGCTAAAATGCATTTTTAGATCACCAAGGACTTATTTCTTTGGATGGAATGAGCTGTCGGAGGAGGTAGTTGAGGCAGGGATTATCGCAGCATTTAAGAAGCATATAGACAGGTACATGGATAGGTCAGGTTTAGAGGGGTTCAGGTCATATGCAGGCAGGTGGGACTAGTGTAGATGGGGCTTATTGGCCGGTGTGGGCAAGTTGGGCTGAAGGGCCTGTTTCCACACAGTATCAATCTATGACTGTATAATGCTCCCATACCCTGAATACTCCCTCTCCCTACCCTGTACACGAGGCTACTCCTCCCCACTTTGTTGTACATACTTTTAATAAACATGGAAACAGGCCCTTCGGCCCACCGAGTCCATGCCGACCATTGATCACCCGTTTGTTCCATCTTGTCCCACATTCTCATCGGTTCCCTGCACTCTAGGGGCAATTTACAGAGGGCCCATTAACCTACAAACCCGCACGTCTTTGGGATGTGGGGGAAACCGGAGCACCCTGATGAAACCCCACGCATTCACAGGGAGAAGGTGGCACAGCCGTAGAGTTGCTGCCTGACAGCGATTGCAGCGCCGGAGACCCGGGTTCGATCCTGGCCACGGGTGCTGTCTGTACGGAGTTTGCACGTTCGACCCGTGATCTGTGTGGGTTTTCTCCGAGACCTTCGGTTTCCTCCCACACTCCAGAGACGTAAAAGGTTTGTAGGTTAATTGGCTTGGTCAATGTAAAAATTGTCCCTAGTGTGTGTGGGATAGTGTTAATGTGCGGGGATCGCTGGTCGGCACGGACCCGGTGGGTCGAAGGGCCTGTTTCCACGCTGTATCTCTAAACTATACTAAAGGTGCTAAAGCCACACACACTCAGACAGCACCCAAGGTTAGAATGGAACCTGGGTCTCTGGCGCTGTGAGTACCACCACTTACATACACTAAAGTTATCTCTGGAATTGTGATTCGTGAGAACAATAAATGTATTTATATTTTTATCTTCCTGGTTAATTAAATTGATTTATTCCAGACGCTCTTTCAGAAAATAATTCACATTCCATGAACACGCGCCACATAAACTTTTTGCTGAGTGTTTCAGCATCCTTCCATAATCTTCTCCTCATCACAGCGATCTCCACAGGAGATATCGTTCATAAATTATAATGCTTCAATTGTTATTGACTGTTGCAGTGAACAGGATTACTTTCACATGATAACCAGATGACTTCTAACTTTTCTCTCTGAGGTTCATGCAGCGCTGGAACGGCACGGTGGCGCAGCGGTAGAGTTGCTGCCTTCCAGCGTCGGCGGCCCCGGTTCGATCCTGACTAGGGGTGTTGCCTGTACGGAGTTTGCACGTTCTTCCCATGACCTACTGGGTGCTCCAGTGCAGGTTTGTAGGTTAATTGGTTTCTGTAAATTGTCCCTAGTGCGTGCGGACGTGGCATCGAAGGACAAGAAGCCGGAAGGAAGAAGTCCCTTTGGCTGCTTACACCTTGGTGCTTGGGTTCAGAGCGCCCAGTCACCCTCCTTCCCCAGGCGGTCTTGTGTGGGAAAATTACCCTCACCCTCCCGTCTCCCATCTCCCCCGGCCAGTGATGTGATGGACGCGGAAGTCTGGACCAATCACTGACAAGTCCCGCCCCCCTCGGCGACATCATGTCCGTTATTTGGCTTTTCAGTGATGTGTCCATTTGATGAGTTGGCTTTTCGGCGTTGCAGCCTTTCGGTGAGTTGGCTTTTCGGCGTTGCGCCCTTTCGGTGAGTTGGCTTTTCGACGTTGCAGCCTTTCGGTGAGTTGGCTTTTCAGCGTTGCAGCCTTTCGGTGAGTTGGCTTTTCGGCGTTGCGCCCTTTTGGTGAGTTGGCTTTTCGACGTTGTTTCAGTTTGGTTATTTGGCTTCCACTGTTTCGCTTCAGCTTCTCGTCCTTCGACGCCACGTCCGGGTACCGCGTAGAATTGAACACGGGAGATCGCTGGTCGGCGGGGATTCGATGGGCCAAAGGGCCTGTTTCCACGTTCCAGCTTTAAACTAAACTAGATAACTACTTAGAAGTTACTCTGGTCATTGACAAGCAGAACAATCGCTGTCTTGCACCCAGAGAGTTGTGAATCTGTGGAATTCTCTGCCTCAGAAGGCAGTGGAGGCCGGTTCTCTGGATGCTTTCAAGAGAGAGTTAGATAAAGCACTTAAAGATAGTGGAGTCATGGGAGATAGGGAGAAGGCAGGAATGGAGTACTGATTGTGGATGATCAGCCATGATCACATTGAATGGCGGTGCTGGCTCGAAGGGCCGAAAGGGCTACTCCTGCACCTATTTTCTATTGTCTATTGAATAGTAATGGGGTGAAAAATACTTTTGCAATGATACTCAATTGCAGCGCTTAGTGTTTTTAGATTGCAGTAACAAAACTAAACATATAGCTATTGAAAACAGCCTTAAGTTTTGAAAATCCTGCAGGAAATTTGCAGGCATTTGATAAAGTCTCCCATAATAGTTTGATCCAGAAGTTTAACAAGCACAGGATTAAAAGTGTCTTGGTCACATGGATTCATGTGGCTTATTGATAGAAGACAGTGGGTTGTGGTGAAAAGACAATAATCAGACTGGAGTCCATGTGACCAGTAGTTCCGCAGAGATCTGTGTTGGGAACTTTCAAGAGAGAGTTAGATTTAGCTAAAGGAATCAAGGGATATGGGGAAAAAGCAGGAAACGGGTTACTGATTTTCGATGATCAGCCATGATCATATTGAATGGCGGTACAGGATCCAAGGGCCGAATAGCCAACCCCAGCACCTATTTTCCAAATTTCTGTGACCTCTGCTGTTTATGATGTCTTAGTCATAGTCACGCAGCGCGGAAACAGGCCCTTCGGCCCAACTTGTTCAATGCCGACCACAATACTCCAACTACACTGTCTGAAGCAGAGTCTCGACCCGAAACATCACCTGCTCCTTTCGTCCAGAGATGCTGCCCGTCCTGCTGAGTTACTGCAGCGTTTTGTGTCTACCCCCACTTACGCTAGTCCCACCGGCCCACGTTTGGCCCATACCCCTCGAAACCTTTCCTGTCCATGACCCTGCCCAAATGTCTTTTAAAAGTTGTCATAATATCTGCCTCCTCTGGCAGCTCGTTCCATGTGAAAAATGTCCACTTTTTTCTGTAATCTCTGGCGGGGACATTTCAGAACAGGACTTTACTTCAGACTCAAAGTCTGCAAAGTTCGAAAAGTCTGAAGAAAGATCCTGACCTGAAATGTCACCTATCCATGTCCTCCAGAGATGCTGCCTGACCCGCTGAGTTACTCCAGCACTTAGTCTTCCTAGGGGATTAAGAATGAAGGGGAACATAGGTGGATTTGGTGCCTGGGACAGATCAGCCATGATCATACTAAATGGCCGGCCTCCAGGGCCTTGTCTGTGATTAACTTGGCAATTTTTAAAATTACGTAAGTAAACTTTATTCACAAAAATATATACAGGAAGTGCAATGCAATCAGTACATGTCATTTTAAATCCATTAAATCAATACATTCACTCTGCTGCCAAACCAACGCATTTGATTTACAATGGATCAGGTTTAGTTTTGTTTATTATCGCCAAGTGTACCGAGGTACAGAGAAAAGCTTTTTTTTTTTGCGCTATCCTGTCATTGGGAATGATTACAATCAAGTTGTCCATAATGTGGCAGATACATGATAAAGGAAATAATGTTTAGTGCAAGACAAAGTCCAGTAAAGTCTGATTAAAGATAGTTCATAGGGCTCCAATGAGGTAGATGGTGGCTTGGGACCGCTCTCAAGTTGGTGAGAGGGTGGTTCAGTTGCCTGATTACAGCTGGGAAGAAACTGTCCGTGGATCTGGAGATGATCACAAATCAGAAGTGCAAAGGACTTGGGAGTGCTGGTACAGGATTCCCAAAAAGTTAATGTGCAAGTTGAATCAGTAGACGGTTAGTGCAATGTTGGCATTAATTTCGATCGGACTAGAATATGAAAACAGGGATGTAATGCTGAGGCTCTATAAGGTGCTGGTCAGACTGTATTTGGAGTATAGTGAGCAGTTTTGGGCCCCATTTCTGAGGAAAGATGTGCTGGCATTGGAGAGGGTCCAGAGGAGATTTTTGAGAATGATCCCAGGAATGATTGGGTTAACATATGATGAGCGTTTGACGGCACTGGGCCTGCACTCAATGGAGTTTAGAAGGATGAGGGGTGCCCATATTGAAACTTACCGAACAGTGAAAGGCCTGGATAGAGTGGATGTGGAGAGGATGTTTCCACTAGTGGGAGAGTCTAGGACCAGAGGATACCGAGAATAGAAGGACGTTCCTTTAGAAAGGAGATGAGAAATGTATTTTGTCAGAGAGTGATGAATCTGTGGAATTCATTGCTGTGGAGGCCAAGTCATTGAGTATTTTTAAAGCAGAGATTGACAGATTCTTGATTAGTAAAGGTATCAGGGGGTATGGAGAGAAGACAGGAGAATGGGGTTGGGAGGGAGAGATAGATCAGCCACGATTGAATGGCGGAGTAGACCTGATGGACCAAATGGCCTAATTCTGACATGAATTAATATCCTTGTAGCTGATGGGCCAACTGGCCTTCCTTACTTCATGCCAGAGGCTGAGGGCAAGATGTCCAAACGTGAATTAGGATTATTTTTTTCTTCTGCATGCTAGTATCGAGAGCTTTGGAAACAAACACACGAGAGATGGAACTTCTGCTGACTCTAAGCTGAGGACCAGATTATCTGCACGATTATAATGTTCCGATGACACAACAGGATCAGGCAATCAGGCATGTTTAGCTCTTTAGGCCCCGAACCAAAGTGACTTTGACCCAGTTTAAAGAAGCTTAGAAAACATTAGTCTTATGGGCCAGTCCCACTTAGGCGACTTTTTGGGCGACTGCAGGAGACTATGCGGTCGCCACACGGTCACTACATGTGGTTGCCGGGGAGTCGCCTTCATGGTCGTGAGGAGTTCCCGCATTCTGGGAACTAGTCGCGGCCTCATTATGTATCTACACCAATGACATTGACATTTGGTCTGCACCCCCGGCAAACCAAGTGCATATCCAGATACGGTACTTCTCAAATGCCGTGAGAATAGAACATAACAAAATCCAGAACAGGTCCTTCAGCCCACAATGCCTGCGCTAAACATGATGACAAGTTAAATTAAACTCTGCCCGGATCTGATCTATATCCCTCCGTTCCCTGCATATCATAGAAACATAGAAACATAGAAATTAGGTGCAGGAGTAGGCCATTCGGCCCTTCCAGCCTGCACCGCGCGTTCAATATGATCATGGCTGATCATCCAACTCAGTATCCTGTACCTGCCTTCTCTCCATACCCCCTGATCCCTTTAGCCACAAGGGCCACATCTAACTCCCTCTTAAATATAGCCAACGAACTGGCCTCAACTACCTTCTGTGGCAGAGAATTCCAGAGATTCACCACTCTCTGTGTGAAAAATGATTTTCTCATCTCAGTCCTAAAAGATTTCCCCCTTATCGTTAAACTGTGACCCCTTGTCCCGGACTTCCCCAACATCGGGAATAATCTTCCTGCATCTAGCCTGTCCAACCCCTTAAGAATGTTGTAAGTTTCTATAAGATCCCCCCTCAATCTTCTAAATTCTAGCGAGTACAAGCCGAGTCTATCCAGTCTTTCTTCATATGAAAGTCCTGACATCCCAGGAATCAGTCTGGTGAACCTTCTCTGTGCTCCCTCTATGGCAAGAATGTCTTTCCTCAGAGTTGGAGACCAAAACTGTACGCAATACTCCAGGTGTGGTCTCACCAAGACCCTGTACAACTGCAGTAGAACCTCCCTGCACATATCCATGTGCCTGTCCAAAAGATCCGTAAATGCCGCTATCGTATCTGGATCTGCCACAACCCAAAGGATTGTAGTAGGATTAAATGTTTGATGTAGAATTACTGTAAAAGGATGGTTGATGGTCAGCATAGACTCAATGGGCCGAATGGCCTGTTTCCATGCTGACTAGTTTTGGGACATTATTAGCTTAGTTTAGTTTAGAGATACAGCACGGAAACAGGCTCCGCGGCTCCCCGAGTCTGTGCCGAGCAGCAATCCCATGCACTAGTACGACCCCACTCACTAGGGACAATTTATAATCTTTACCGAACCCAATTAAACTACAAACCTGTACGTCTTTGGAGTGTGGGAGGAAACCGGAGCACCCGGAGAAAACCCACGCGGTCACGGGGAGAACGTACAAACTCCGTACAGACGGCACCTGTAGTCAGGATCGAACCGGGGTCTCTGGCGCTGTAAGGCAGCAACTCTACCGCTGCGCCTCCATGCTATTTTTTTCTGTAGAGCAAAGAGCGGAGACAAAAAAAAGAAGAGCAATATAAAAATAAAATCAATATACTTTCCATGCAAGTAATTCTTTTCATTTACACGCACAGATTAGAGTCACCACGTATCAAGGAAAGTTAATAACACGAAGGAAATATTATATTCACACACAGTTTAGGGTTGGATTCAATAAAATGATGTATTCTTAGGTGGTCGAGCTAGAATTAATACCCTTTACCTACCCTGACCTCTCAGGTCAGGTCAGGAAGAGTTCCTACCACCATGGGTACCATGTAATCCCGTGCTACCTGCTCCATGGTCGGATAGTCGGCGACTAAACCGTCTCCCCCACCTGGTTCGCCAGGTGAGGAGGGGGCTGAGGACCAAAAACAAGACCTGTTAAAAGTGGATGAGCTCCTAGCGAGCCAACGGCCATCCACACTTCAGTAGAAGTTGCGATCACTGTCGTACATAGCGTTGTAAGCCCCCGCGCCCGTTGATGTTTCCAACGCCGATGAAATCTGTGTCACAGTGCCTCATCCTTGTGAATGATGAATGCCATCTAGTGTTCCTACATATTCCTGTTTCTCAAATAAAGATACATAGCACAATTAAATAAAGGGCGGCACGATGGCGCAGCGGTAGAGTTGCTGCTTTACAGCGCCGGAGACCTGGGTTCGATCCTGACCACGGGTGCTGTCTGCACAGAATTTGTATGTTCACCCCATGACTGCGTGCTTCAGTGTCCTCCCACACTTTGAAGACGTACAGGTTTATATGTTAATTGGCTCCGATAAAAATGATAAATTGTTTCCAATGTGCAGGTCGGTGAGGACTCGGTGAGCTGAAATGCCTGATTCCGCGCTGAATCTTGAAACTAAACAAAGCTAATAATGTCCCATATCTAGTCATAGAGCAATCACCATTGAAACAGGCCACTCAGCCCACCGAGTCCACACTGGCCATCAACAACCCTATTACGCTAATTCTATGTTAAACTCGGTGAGGATAGGCCCCTGCTCGCCCCGTGGATCGGGTATGGGAGAGGAATGGAAGGGGATCGAGACGGTGGACAAAGGACCCAGTGAGAGGTACCTGGGGGGGGGGGGGGGTCTTATCTTCCGCGCACTCAAAGTCAGCTGCGGGAAGCGACACCTCCCCGGGATCGAAGGCTGAAGAGGACCAGGCGTGGAGAGGGACAACGGAAATGGTGGATGAGATAACTGCAACGGGGTTTCCTCCCACATTCCAAAGACGTGCAGGTTTATAGGTTAATTGGCTTCTGTAAATTGCCCCTGGTGGGTAGAATACGAGACTGGGATGTCGGAGAACTCATCTTCATCATGGGCGGTCACTCGAAACGAGTGTGACTGTCCTCTTTTAGGAGGGCGCCTGTGCGTGACTTTGTTTAACGTGGGGAGACTGGTGCACAGACAGACACCACACGGTCCTTGACAGATCTAGGTCAGGATCCAGTGGCATGGAGCCCAAGACGACCGGAGACCCTTTTCTGCTGCAGCCTTCATCCGACTTCCCAGCCGTTGTGACGCTCCACTAAGGTCAGCCATCGTCCCCCGCCTGTTCCACCGTTGAGGTCTTGGTTGGATTGCTCTTTGTCAGAGACCTCCCCCTCGACCTTACCGCCATGGGTGGCCCTACCAGGAGCATAGCTCCAGACGGCATCGCTCTCAGGATCTCAGGTCCACACAAGCTTCTCCACCACGACAAGGTGACAATCCACGGAACTAGTGAACGGGTGATTGTTGGTTGGCACCGGCTCTGTGGGCCGAAGTGCCTGTTTCCATGTTGTATCTCTAAACTGAAGATGAGATTAGTTTATGTTGGCATCACGTTCGGTACAGACATTGTGGGCTGAAGGGCCTGTTCCTGTGCTGTACTATGTTCTATTTTCTAGGATCGATTATATATACTATTCTTTTATATACTTCTATCAGCTCTTTGCCCAACCGCCTACATTACAGAGAAAACAATCTAAGTCTGTCCAACCTCTCCTTGCAGTTAATACTCTCCAATCAATAGATAATAGACAATAGGTGCAGGAGTAGGCCATTTGGCCCTTCGAGCCAGCACTGCCATTCAATGGGATCATGGCTGATCATTCCCAATCAGTACCCCATTCCTGCCTTCTCCCCATATCCCCTGACTCCGCTATTTTTAAGATCCCTATCTAGCTCTCTCTTGAAAGCATCCAGAGAACCTGCCTCCACCGCCCTCCGAGGCAGAATCAGGGAAGCATTCTGTTTTTTTCAGTCTGAAGAAGGGCCTCGACCTGAAACGTCCCCATCCTGTTACTCCAGAGTTGCTGCCTGACCCACTGAGGTACACCAGCATTTTGTGTCTATCTTTGGTATAAACCAGCATCTACAGTTCTTTGTTTCTATGTAAACCTACGCTGTACCCACTCCAAAGTCTCCTCATCCAATACTCCAAATGCGGCCGAACCAAGATCGTTTTAAGCTGCATCATGAGTACCTGAGATAGACACAAAAAGCCGGAGTAACTCAGCGGGTCAGGCAGCATCTCTGTAGAAAAGGAATAGATGAGGTTTCAGGTCAAGACCCTTCATCAGACTTAGTCAGGGGAGAGGGCAACAAGAGAAAGAGAAGGTACATAGAACAAATGAATGAAAAGTTGGTTGTTTTAGTATAGCCCAGGAGGCTGACAAATAATATCTGGCACACTGATTTTCATACAGTGTCTTTAATAGCCATCAGGCTATTAAAGACACTGTATACTATTACACTATACTATATACTATTATTATTATTATTATTATTATTATTATTATTATTATTATTATTATTATTATTATTATTATTATTATTATTATTATTATTATTAATGCACTGTTATTGTTTGTTCTTTTTTTTAAAAGTTTTTGTTATTTTATTTATTATGATTATATATTCTGCGGTGCTGCAGCAAGTAAGAATTTCATTGTTCTATCTGGGACATATGACAATAAAACACTCTTGACTCCTGACTCTTGAACATAGTGTAACTCAATCATGATTCAAGATTGAAGATTCAAGAGAGTTTATTGTCATGTGTCCCAAATAGGACAATAAGATAGCCAGATAGGATAGCCTCTGCTGGAGGTTGCTGCCGCGACTGATGGGGTAGCCCATGAGTATAGTACTTACGTTGGAATTCTCATGATGGAGCATCCTTTCTATAAGGTGCTCCTTCTTGTCTAGACGCCCCCAGATGTTTTTATGTCCCAAAGCTATTCCTGGCCATAATACTGAGCCTGCCCTGAAAACAACTCTGGACAATTTCTGTGCTTGGAACCTTTACATTGCGCAGTTTTACATGGTTAGATCTCATACATTTGTGTGTTGTAAGGCTACTACGAACTTTTCATCCTTACCAAGGGAAAATGCTATTTTCGTACAACACATGGCCCAAACACATGTTGTCATTATCATTAGTACCAACAAGTGTAATTATTGCCAACTTGTAGATGGTCCCATATTTTCCCTGAGCTCGACTTAGGTCTCGGATTTTCCTCTGTCCAACTTTCATGCTGCCACCAACTTCAGTGAACTGTTTAGTGTCTACGAAGGCGTGGGGTGTGATGTTTCCACAACGATGAAGCTTTTCTCTTTAATGGTGCCTCAATTGGTCCGACACTTTGCTTCCTATCCAGATTTTTACCTGTTGAATAGTTTTTGCCCTAAGAGAAGTTCAGCGGCTTATTTTTATGTCACCCCTTTAGTGCTTTTATTCTCGTCACTTATAGCATGAGGGGAACTCTGGCTCCTCTGGGTATTTTTCCACCTTTGTAGTTGGTTATACTGACACTGGTGATCTCTTTCATAGAGAGAGGATTTTTGGACAGCCTGACCAGGTGCTGCAAGCAGAGTTTCCTGAAGAGACCTTCGAATATAAAGCTCCCTTACTGGAGCATATCCTACTGGAACTGTGCTCAACAGCCTTACTTGGCTTTATGCTTTGGGGTATGTTTTTCAATACCTCCAACCTCAGAGTCCACATCTACCTCAGGATATAAAGCTCTTTTGTTGGAGGATATCTTGTTGGAGCTGTGCTCAAACAGCCTTGCTTGGTTTTATGCCTTGGTGCCTGCTTTCTCATACCTCAAATCTCTGAATATAAAAGCTCCTTACTGGAGTAAATTATGCTGGACCTGTGCTCAACAGCTTCTTGACATTATGCCTTGGGGTATGCTTTGTAATACCTGTAACCTCAGTGACAGAATAACTCTGCCCTGGTAGGCTCAACCTCCTTTATGAGGACCTGTGGATATAAAGCTCCTGTAATGGAGCTGATTTTATCTTACCTGAAGCTGCTGCCACGGCCCTTGGGGTGACCTGTTGGGTATTAAGCTCCTCCTGGAGCCTGTCGTGATGGACACCCCTTTTATCAGGTGCTCCATCTTACCAGACATCTATAACATCTTTTTTATTGGGAGGTGTATCCTCCTGCCCCGATTTACGGGTTCTTTTTAGAGTGGCTTTTTTAACCCCGGGTTTGCCACGGTGCAGTCGGCACCCTAATACCGTTAGGACTTACCCCTCCACGGGAACCTCCGCGGTCTGGAAGTCGCTGACTGCCTTGTCAGCGGCTGGAGTAACGCACCCGACATCCGCCGGCTCCCGCGTTAGCGGTCTGGACTTGGGTCTTCCCACAGCCCAATGCCAGTTTCCCCGTGGCTCGACCGGACTGCGCTACTGTAGCCAACAGGAAACCTCTGTAAGAGGAGGTTCCTGCAGGAAGAACACAACCTGGTAAGTAATGAAAACTTACCTGATTTACTTACCGCTGGCAGGAATGAGTTGCCTGCCAGACCGGTGCCTCGCCATGCGGATGAAGTAATGATACGCATGCGGACTGGCGGGGCTTCTTCATGGAATCACTCACGTGACCCCGAAGTAAAATACAGAACAGATTAGTGTGTCCATATACCATTGAATATATATATACACACATAAAGAAATAAACAGATAAAGTTCATTGGGCTATTAATGTTCAGAGTTTTGTTTGAGTTGAGTTTAATAGCCTGATGGCTGTGGGGAAGTAGCTATTCCTGAACCTGGATGTTGCAGATTTCAGGCTCCTGTACCTTCTACCTGAAGGTAGCGGGGAGATGAGTGTGTGGCCAGGATGGTGTGGGTCCTTGACGATGCTGCCAGCCTTTTTGAGGCATCGACTGCGATAGATCCCCTCGATGGTAGGGAGGTCAGAGCCGATGATGGACTGGGAAGTGTTTACTACTTTTTGTAGTCTTTTCTGCTCCAGGGCACTCAAGTTGCCGAACCAAGCCACGATGCAACCGGTCAGCATGCTCTCTACTGTGCACCTGTAGATCTTGCTTTTTCTTCTTCTGGGTGCCTACCAGACACTTGGTACATCACTATGGCCAGGCACTGCTTTTGATGGGTTGTGGAAGAACACAAGGGAAGGACTTGAACTTTATTTCGCCTTCCATCACAGTGAGGAATGTGTAGGAGTCACTGTGGTGGATGTTCATGTTAAAATGTGTTTTTGAGTCTGTTGCTTTTAATTGTATGACTGACCTGACCAATTAAATTCCTCGTATGTTGCAAAACATACTTGGCGAATAAAATCTGATTCTGATTCTGATTCTGAATTAACCTGAATTAACCACACGTCTTTGGAGTGTGGGAGGAAACCGAAGATCTCAGAGAAAACCCACGCAGTCACAGGGAGAACATACAAACTCCAGACAGACAGCACCCGTAGTCTGGATCGAATCCCTGCCTCTGGCACTGTAAGGCAGCAACTCTACCTCAATGTTCTGTGGTGCTCCAAATACATAAAAGAAAATTCAATAATTTTTTTTAAACATTAGCGCAAAACAAAATCCCAAAGTCCCGAGTGCATCCAAGTCAGTTTGTGGTTCGTAGTTTAGCTGCAGTTCACATTGTTCAAGAGCCTGATGGTTGTTGGGAAGAAGCTGTTGCTGAACCTGGAGGTCATGGTTTCCCTGTACCTTCTTCCCGATGGCAGGAGTGAATGAGAACGTGGCCACTGCTTGTTTAGTTTTAGTTGAGCCCGTGCCAAACAGCACACTAACACTACCCTACACACGCTAGGGACAATTTACACATACACCAAGCCAATTAACCTACAAGCCTTACATCTTTGGAGTGTGGGAGAAAACGGAAGATCTTGGAGAAAACCCAGGCGCGGTCACGGGGAGAACGTACAAACTCCGTACAGACAGCACCCGTAGTCGGGATCGAACCCGGGTCTCCGGTGCTGCAAGTGCTGTACGGCAGCAACTCTACTGCTGCGCCACCGTGCCGTCCTGTATATACAAGTTAGGAATGGATGCAGGAACATTGACTGGCAGCCAGTTAACTCCAGCCTATTACTGAGCCCCTGCGTGATCTTAATTACTCCATTTGAATGATATATGTGACCAATTGTCTAGCATCTGCTCCTGTCACCCTAAAGGTCGTTTGATTTGGGTTATAATAGACTGGATATTTCACTCTCTTACAAGCGCTGAGGCTTGTGCAATTATAGCTGGGCCCAGTGTTGTTCAAACCCTCCTCCCCCACACCTTTCTACTGCTCCATCTCTAAAGAATAAAGATTTATTTGCTCAAATGATCAATTAGCAACTGACCTTTATTGTTGTCAGCTAAATAATACGACTCTAACTACAAAGTTCTGGCAGTGGCCTTACATTCCCTGTGGTCTTGGGAGAATTGTACTTCTGTCTGCCTCAAGCCATCTTTGCTCAGATAACAGCACTTATGCTGTCCAGTTCAGACAATGGGACTTACTTTTGATTGAAGACTCTTGAGACTTTTAGAGATACAGCGTGGAAACAGGCCCTTCGGCCCCACTGAGTCTGCGCTGACACTAATACTATCCAACACAGTGTGAGAAAATTTTGGGCCCATATCTGAGGAAGGATGTGCTGGCTTTGGAGAGGGCCCAAAGGAGGTTTACAAGAGTGATCCCAGGAATGAGTGGGTTAGCATATGATGAGCGTATGTCGGCACTGGGCTTGTACTAGATGGAGTTTAGAAGATTGCGGAGGGGGACCTCATTGAAACTTATGCCCCTGTCCCACTTAGGAAACCTGAACGTAAATCTCTGGAGACTTTGCACCCCACCCAAGTTTTCCGTGCGGTTTCTGTGCGGTTCCCGGAGGTTTTTGTCAGTCTCCCTAATGGCCAAAAGTGGTTTCTGCTTCTTCTATGTTCTGGCGATTATTTAAAAAAATCAGCCAGCCGCGACTAAAAATAGGTTGCCGTTTTAAAAATCGGTCATTTTTTAGTCGAAGCCGGTTGCGATGCTAGTTGAAGGTGGTTGCCGGAGGTTGCAGGTAGTGGAAGGTAAGATGTGGAAAGGATGTTTCCAGTGGTGGAAGAGTCTAGGGACAGAGGTCATAGCCTCAGAATATAAAGGGCACTCTTTTAGAAAGGAGGTGAAACATAGAAACATAGAAACATAGAAAATAGGTGCAGGAGTAGGCCATTCGGCCCTTCGAGCCTGCACCGCCATTCAATATGATCAAGGCTGATCATCCAACTCAGTATCCTGTACCTGCCTTCTCTCCATACCCCCTAATCCCTTTAGCCACAAGGGCCACATCTAACTCCCTCTTAAATATAGCCAATGAACTGGCCTCAACTACCTTCTGTGGCAGAGAGTTCCAGAGATTCACCACTCTCTGTGTGAGGAGGAACTTCTTTAGTCACAGGGATAGTTAATCTGTCGAACTCATTGCCACAGAGGGCTGTGGAGGCCATCAGTGGATATGTTTAAGGCAGAGATAGAGAGATTCTTGATTAGAACGGGTGTCAAGGGTTATGGAGAGAAGGCAGGAAAATGGGATTAGGAGGCAGAGATCAGCCATGATCGAATGGCGGTGTGGACTCGATGGGCCGAAGGGCCTAATTCTACTACTATTATGTGAACTTGTAAAGATTGATATAATAAATAGTTGTCATCTTTTTTTTAAACATATTCTTGGCAAGTGTTTACTAGTTAACCAGTATCTCCAGTACCTGTCACCAACCGCATTCACTAGCCACTGTCCCATCCTTCTCTCAATGTGATTGTCTGAAGCTGAACCAGACTCTTTGTGATCTGTGCAGTTTTGGTCCCCTAATTTGAGGAAGGATAATCTTGCTATTGAGGGAGTGCAGCGTAGGTTTACAAGTTAATTCCCGGGATGGCGGGACTGTCATATGCTGAGAGAATGGAGCAGCTGGGCTTGTACACTCTGGAGTTTAGAAGGATGAGAGGATATCTTATTGAAACATATAAGATTGTTAAGGGTTTGGACACGCTAGAGGCATGAAACATGTTCCCGATGTTGGGCGAGTCTAGAACTCGGGGCCACAGTTTAAGAATAAGGAGTAAGCCATTTAGAACAGAGACGAGGAAACACTTTTTCTCACAGAGAGTTGTGAGCCTGTGGAATTCTCTGCCTCAGAGGGTGGTGGAGGCTGGTTCTCTGGATACTTTCAAGAGAGAGCTAGATAGGGCTCTTATAGGTAGCAGAGTCAGGGGATATGGGGAGAAGACAGGAACGGGGTACTGATTGCGGATGATCAGCCATGATCACATTAAACGGCGGTGCTGGCTCGAAGGGCCGAATGGCCTACTCCTGCACCTATTGTCTATTGACCTTGCAGTGATATTCGACCTTGAGGTCAGTAAGCGTGCAATTCTCCACCTTCTTAATATCACAAGCTCCCACCACCCGGGAGACGGAGGCGGTCGGGTGAGGAGAGGGACGTCGCTTAGTGGGCAGAAGCCGGTCAAGGGTGATGGAGGTGGCCCTACAGCAGCCTGGGACTTACCTGGACTTACCTGGGTCATGGGCGCTCCTGTACCTCCAGCACCTGGACCAGACTTCGAACATTTTCTCTTTATTTTCCACCCGATGGTGGAGCAGCGGTAGAGTTGCTGCCTTGCAGCGCCAGGGACCCATGTTCGATCTTGATCATGGGTACTGTCTGTGCAGAGTTCGCAAGTGCTTCCAGCATGGGTTTTCACCGGGATCTCCGGTTTCCTCTCACAATTCAAAGACATACTGTGCAGGTTTGTAAGTTAATTGGCTTGGTATAGTTAGAAATTACCTCTAGTGTGTGTAGGATAGTGTTAATATGCGGGGATCGCTGGACGGCGCGGACTCGGTGGGTTGAAGGGCCTATTCCAGGTGGCCCAGCCGCTGAAAGGACTCTCCCGAAGCCAGGGCAACAGCACCCGGCCAGAACGGCCAGGAACATCGGGCCTCCGTAGAGGCAATAGCGGAGGCCTCAATAGGCCTGACTTTGGGAGAACTGGGGATGGGGACTGGACATTGTGCCTTCCCCCACAGTGGTAACCATTGTGGGGGGATGATTTTCTGTGTGTAATGTGAATATGTTAGTTTGTGTCCAAGATGGCTGTCGGAAGGGAGAGTGTACGCTGGCGCGCTTTAGCTGCCGCTGCTCTCTCTTCACATTGTGTTTTTGATTTTTTGTCTTTGGAGCGAATTCTGTCTTTAATTTGTGTATTGGTGATGTCCTTATTATTTATTTTACTCCGACTATATGTTTTTTCTCTCTTGTTAATTTTCTGTAAGGTGTCCTTGAGACTTTGAAAGGCGCCCGCAAATAAAACTTATTATTATTATTATTATTTCCGCGCTGTATCTCTAAACCAAACTAAACTAAACTTTTATAAATGGCACCAAAATATGGCGGCAGGTGCAAGAATGTCACTGTGCAGGGCACACGTGACAGTAAAGAACCATTGAACCATCTCTGTTCATCTGCTCTCAGACTCAAGGGATTTAGACTTAGACTGGGACCCTCCTTATACATGCACAGTGGTCCCTAGATGCAGCTGGGCAAAATCATGAGAGGAATAGATCGGGTAGACGCACAGAGTCTCGTGCACAGACTAGGGGAGTCAAGAAGCAGAGGACGTAGGTTTAAGGTGAGGGGAGAAAGATTTAATAGGAACCTGAGGGGTAACATTTTTACACAAAGGGTAGTGTGTGTGTGGAACGAGCTGGTAGTTGAGGCAGGTATTATCGCAACATTTAAGAAACATCGAGACAGGTACATGGATATGGCAGGTTTAGACAATACAATAAACAATACAATAGACAATAGGTGCAGGAGTAGGCCATTCGGGCCTTCGAGCCAGCACCGCCATTCAATTTAGAGGGATATGGGCCAAATACAGGCAGGTGGGACTAGTGAGGATGGCACATGTTGGTCGGGGTGGACAAGTTGTGCCCACCGTTTCAACGCTGTATCACTCTATGATTCTATGACTCTATGTTCGATAGAGAAGTGTGTTTAGGCCAGCATTATTGCTTATCCCTGATTAACCCTTGTCTGAATGATCTACTCATTAAGGCACAGGCATTAAAGAGTCCACCATATTGGGTGGGATCTGGGATCACTTTTTACTTTAGTTTAGAGATACACCGAGGAAACAGGCCCTTCGGCCCCAAGTCTGCGCTGACCAACGATCCCCCCACATTAACATGGTCTGAGACACTGGGGACGATTTACAATTATACCAAGCCAATTAACCTAAAAACCCGTACGACTTTGGAGTGAGCGGGGAAACCGGAGATCCCAGAGAAAACCCAGGTCACGGGGAGAACGTACAAACTCTGCACAGACAGCACCCGTAGTCAGGATGGAACACTTATAGACTAATCTGACAGATTTCATCCACAGAAGTACATTCGAGAAGCAAAGAGATTTTTAAACAACAATCCAACAGTTTTATGTTCATCCATACTAAGGCTAATTATTATTTCCAAATCCTTAACTGAATCTAAATTTCACAGCTGCTATGACAAGATTTGAACACTGTTCCGTGGATTCTTAAATAAAATCAGAACAAGCTGGAAAAAAAATCAGTTTCCCTCTCACTGTTGTGATGAAGGGCGTCGAATGTGAAAAGCTAACCCCATTTATCATTCAAAAGGACACAAAGTGCTGGAGCAACTCAGCGGGTCAGACAGCATCTCTGGAGAGCGTGGAGAGGTGATGTTTCGGGTCAGGATCATTCTTCAGACACGAAGAACACCACACGTGTTGCTGCCTTACAGCACCAGCGACCCGGATTCAATCCTGACTACGGGTGCTGTCTGTACGGAGTTTGTACGTTCTCCCTGTGACTTGCGTGGGTTTTCTCCGACTGCTCCGATTTCCTCCCACAGTCCTCCCAAATTGGCTGGGTATAATTGTAAATTGTCCCTAGTGTGCGTAGGATAGTGTTAGTGTGCGGGGATCGCTGGTCGGTGCGCAGCCAGTGGGCCGAAGGGCCTGTCGCCGCGCCGTTATCCAGACATGCTGTCTGATCCACTGAGTTACTCCAACACATTGTGTGCTTTTGCATAAACAAGCATCTGCAGTTCCTTGTTTCAACATGTTTTCTATTTCTCTCCCCACAGATGCTGCCTGACCTGCCCAGTGATTCCAGAATTTTCATTTTTTTAATTTCAAATTTGATAGAAATCTGAAGGGTAACTTTTTACACAACGGGTGGTGGGTGTATGGAATGAGCTGCCGCAGGAAGTAGTTGAGGCTGGGATATTGCAGGGTTTAAGAAACATTTAGACAGGTACATGGATAGGACAGGTTTGGAGGGATATGGGCCAAACACAGGCAGGTAGATGGGACATGTTGGTCAGTGCGGGCAAGTTGGGCCGAAGGGTCTGTTTCCACGCTGTACGACTCTATGACCCTATTTCCAGCATCTGCGGTTTTTAATTTCCATTTCCTCGATTATAAGCCGCTAACCTCAGGATTGACAGAAAAGACACCACTGGAGTAACTCAGTGCGTTAGGCAGTATCTCTGAAGAACATGGACTGGTGACGTTTTGGGATGGGACCCTTCAATTCAGACTGATTGGAGTTGGGGGAAGCTGGAAGAGAGGTGGGGGCTGGATAAAGACAGGTAAGTGATAGATGGATACAGGTGAGGGGGGCGGGGGATGGGGGCAGTGTTGGTTGACAGATGGCTGGACCAAGGCCGGAGATGGAGAGAAGGCAAAAGGTAGTTAGATAAGAAGATAAGATGTGCAAAATGTGAAACCAGAGAAAGGCATAGAGAAAGGCCACTGGTTCAAAGAACCTCTACATACAACATTCATTCCCCTTGGATCCAGAAGGGATATTTTAAGTTACACAAAAATGCTGGAGAAACTCAGCGGGTGCGGCAGCATCTATGGAGCGAAGGAAATAGGCAACGTTTCGGGCCGAAACCCTTGTGACAAAAATGCTGGAGAAACTCAGCGGGTGCAGCAGCATCTATGGAGCGAAGGAAATAGGCAACGTTTCGGGCCGAAACCCAAAGGTTTCGGCCCGAAACGTTGCCTATTTCCTTCGCTCCATAGATGCTGCTGCACCCGCTGAGTTTCTCCAGCATTTTTGTGTACCTTCGATTTTCCAGCATCTGCAGTTCCTTCTTAAACAGGGATATTTTAAGTATTTGCTATCCCAAATGAAACTTCATCTACTCATAAATTTGCTGCTATACATTAATGGAACTTTTAAATAGATCAGAATAGTTTTCTTTCAAAGTATAATGTTCACAGATTTAAAGTCAGATTACTGACAGATGGAAGAACAGATTCCCTGGTTACAAAAAGCATCAGGTTTACCATAAAGCAAATCCACGCATCTCAATAAATAAAGAAATAATTATGCTCTTTTTTGAGGTGGTTGGAACATTTGTCGTGGTGGCACGGAGCTTAAGATAGCAAACTGGTAAACCTAAAAAAAGGCACCAAGTGCTGGAGTAACTGTATCTCAAAGAGGAGGCGGGGTGGAAGATTGTAACCTTCACGTGGTCCGCCCTGTTTCGACTAATGCAATCAACTCGACGTGCACAAACGGAAGATCAAATAGAACAAGTTTGTCCAACAACTTTATTTGGTTCACCAGACTGATTCCTGGGATGTCAGGACTTTCATATGAAGAAAGACTGGATAGACTCGGTTTGTACTCGCTAGAATTTAGAAGATTGAGGGGGGATCTTATAGAAACTTACAAAATTCTTAAGGGGTTGGACAGGCTAGATGCAGGAAGATTGTTCCCGGTGTTGGGGAAGTCCAGAACAAGGGGTCACAGTTTAAGGATAAGGGGGAAATCTTTTAGGACCGAGATGAGGAAAACTTTTTTCACACAGAGAGTGGTGAATCTCTGGAATTCTCTTCCGCAGAAGGTAGTTGAGGCCAGTTCATTGGCTATATTTAAGAGGGAGTTAGATGTGGCCCTTGTGGCTAAAGGGATCAGGGGGTATGGAGAGAAGGCAGGTACAGGATACTGAGTTGGATGATCAGCCATGATCATATTGAATGGCGGTGCAGGCTCGAAGGGCCGAATGGCCTACTCCTGCACCTATTTTCTATGTTTCTATGTTTAGGCTGTGCACGCCACACGAAAGAAGAAGAAGAAAGGGGAAGCACGGTGGTGCAGCGGTAGAGTTGCTGCGTGCTGTCTGTATTGCGTTTGTACGTTCTCCCCGTGACCGCGTGGGTTTTCTCCGGTTGCTCCAGATTCCTCCCGCACTCCAAAGACGTGCAGGTTTGATGGGTAAATGGCTTCAGTAAAAATTGTAAGTTGTCCGTAGTGTGTAGAATAGGCCTAGTGTACGGGGATCGCTGGTCGGCACGGACTCGGTGGGCCGAAGGGCCTGTTTCCGTGCTGTATCTCTAAACTAAAGACTCTACACTAAACACAGCTGGTCAGGCAGCATCTCTGGAGAAAAATAATAGGTGACGTTTCGGGTCGAGACCCTTTGCTGCCTGACCACCCTGAGTTACTCCAGCATTTTGTGTCTTTCTTCGGTGTAAACCAGCATCTGCAGTTCCTTCCTACACACGTCTGGAGAACATGGATAGGTGACGCTTTGGGTCGGGACCCTTTTTCAGCAGATTTTAGAGCTACCAATCATGTAAACTATCCAAAGGAATGAATATTGAATTTTCCAGTTTCAGGTAACTAACCTTTTCCTATCCCCTTCTGTTGCGTGCTAACCAGTCAGCGGAAAGACTATACATGATTACAATCGAGCCGTCCACAATGTACAGATACATGATAAGGGAATAACGTTTAGTGCAAGGTAAAGCCAGTAAATTCCAATCAAAGATAGTTGGAGGGTCACCAATGAGGTAGATAATAGTTCAGGACCGCTCTCTGGTTGTGGTGGGATGATTCAGTCGCCTGATAACAGCTGGGAAGAAACTGACCCTGAATCTGGAGGTGTGCGTTTTCATACTTCTATACCTTTTGCCTGATAGGAGAGGGGAGAAGAGGGAGTAGCCAGGGTGAGACTGGTCCTTGATTATGCTGCTGGCCTTGTCGAGGCAGCGTGAGGTGTAGATGGAGTCAATGAAAGGGAGGTTGGTTTGCGTGATGGTCTGGGCTGCGTCCACAATTCTCCGCAATTACTTGCGGACTTGGATGGAGCTGTTCCTAAACCGTGCTGTGATGCATCCCGATAAAATGCTTTCTACGGCGCATCAGTAGAAGTTGGTGAGAGTTGTTATATCTATATCATCTTTATCCCTACCTCTGGTTTCACATTTTGCACATCTCCTCTCCTTATCCCACAGCCTTCCTCAGACTGATTGTAGTTGGGGGGGGGGGGGGGGGGATAAAGCTGGAAAAGATGTGGGGCGGGACAAAGCCCGGTAAGTGATAGGTGGATACAGGTGAGGTAGGAGGTTTGATTAGCAAATGGGTGGACAATTGTTAGAGATTTAAATAAGACAAAAGGGTGTCAGATAAGTAGAGAAGAGGACAGAAACTGCTGGAGTTACTCAGTGGGTCAGGCAGCATCTCTGGAGAACACAGATAGATGACATTTTGGGTCAAGAGCCTTCTCACAATCACAATCGCAATAATACGTTATTAGCCAAGTATGTTCTGCAACATACGAGGAATTTCATTTGCCAAGTGATTCATACAAATAAAAAGCAACAGAACACACAAAACACATTTTAACATAAACATCCACCACAGTGACTCCTCCACATTCCTCACTGTGATGGAAGGCGAAAAAAAGTTCAATCTCTTCACCTTTGCTCTCCCGCGGTCAGGGGCCTCGAGCCCTCCGTTGACGGGACGAACTTGACTCCCGTAGTCGGCGGTGTTTTGGGCCCTCCGCGTCGGGGCGATCCGGCTCCTGCATCGGGGGGATGTCAGCTCCCCCGCACCAGGTGATCGAACCCCACGTCGGGGCTGGTCGGGCCTCTGCGTTCGTCAGAGCTCCCGACTAGCCTCCCCCGACTGCGAGCTCTTCAGGCTTCTTCAGGGAAGGGGTGTGAATTGTAACGCCAGAGAGGGATATAAGCGGAAGAGGATGGGGGGGTGAGGATGATTCTTTACTCTGGTTGAGCTGATACTGCACGGATTTCAACAGAGAGTGAAAAAAGAAACTCAACTGCGAAGGAAAATCAAAATAACTGCGGGTGCTGGAAATTTAAAACAGGAAAAGAAAATGTTGGAAGCACTCAGGAGGTGAGGATTAGTTTAGTTTAGTTTAGGGAAAAACAATAGCACATGTCCTTTGTCCCATCAGGCCCACAGCGGCCATCGATCACACTAGTTATAGAGTCATACAGAAGTGAACATACCTGTAATACTCTAAATGCGGCCTCACCAGCATCTTATACAACTGCAACACTCTGACTGATGGAGGCCAATGTGCCAAAAGCCTTTTTGACCACCCAATCTACCAGTGGGGTGCCTCTTTCAACGAACTATGTACCTGCACACCTAGATCCCTCTGCTCTACAACACTCCCCAGAACCCTACCATTCACTGTGTAGGTCCTGCCCATGGTTCCAAAATTCAACACCTCACATTTCTCAGTATTAAATTCCACCAGCCATTCCTCAGCCGACCTGCCCAACCGATCAAGTTTCCTGCTGTAATTTTTGACAACGGTTCTCTATGTTATCCCACTTTCGCTTCCACTCCCTACACCCTGGGGGCAATTTACAGAAGGCCAATTAACCTACAAACCCACACGTCTTTGGGATGTGGGAGGAAACCGGAGCACCCAGAGGAAACCCACGCGGTCACAGGGAGAACGTGTAGACTCCACAAAGGCAGCATCCGAGGTTAGGATCGAACAACCCTGGCTCTGTGGAGCAATATGATTTGACACTTAAGTATCTTGAGGCTAAATCTTTCTTTAGTTTTAGTTTAGAGATACAGAGTGGAAACAGGCCCTTCGGCCCACCAAGTCCGTCCACACCTACCATCGGTCCATGCACACAAACACTATCCTACACACACTAGGGACAATATAGAATTTTACAGAAGCCAATGACCCTACAAACCTGTACGTCTTTAGAGTATGGGAAGAAACCCAAGATCTCAGAGAAAACCCACACAGGGAGAATGTGCAAACTCCGTATAGACAGCACCCGTAGTAAGGATGGAACCCGGGTCTCTGGCGCTGTAAGGCAGCAACTCTACTGCAGCGCCACCGTGTCGCCCTACAAAGCAATTAGCACAGTATTGGTGAGCGATGAATATTTTCACATATTATGTATAATCGGTACAAGGTAAGGTCATGAATGGCCATTTAACATGTCCTTCTTTGCCTTGTCGGTTACATTTTCTTTCAAACCACTCTAGGTACTGATACCATCTGTACTTTTTAATGAGTTTTTCTGTCAACTGTTTGAGCAAAGTGTCTCTGTTTAGTAGACTATTTCTCAAAGGCTAAAGCAATTTCAAAGAACTTTTTTGATAAAAGCACCTAAAAAATTTTTTTGATGTTCCATCTAATAGCGACATGCCGTTTTTGTCTTTTGCCGCAACAGATGTGGTAGACTGAGAGAGGTAGGAACTCATCCATAATTCATAGATGCTTACAAGTCGAGTCCTTGTACCAGCTTCCATTTTAATGACTGCTTGACAATTTCTACAACATCTGCAGGCAAAGTCAATCAAAGGGACCAGTCTGATATATTTCTCAACTCATCCCTTTTATGAGCAGATTCAGTGGCAATATTGTTTGGACTGACTTCAACAACCAACTGTGACTGCTCACATCTGTACATGATTATTGTAATTAAACCTGTTGAGTAGTTTAATCTGTTACAATAATAATAACTGCCATGACTGGCAGTTGTCGTCTGTTGAATATGGGCGGCACGCTGGTGCAGCGGTAGAGTTGCTGCCTTACAGCGCTAGAGACCCGGGTTCGATCCTGGCCACGGGTGCTTGTCTTGTAGGTTCTCCCCATGACTGCGTGGGTTTACTGAGAGACCTTTGATTTCCGCCCACACTCCAAAGCGAAGGTTAATAGTAGGATAATTGGCTTGGTATGAGTGTAAATTGTCCCTAGTATTTGTGGGGTAGAGTTAATACATAATAGACAATAGGTGCAGGAGTAGGCCATTTGGCCCTTCGAGCCAGCACTGCCATTCAATGTGATCATGGCTGATCATCCACAATCAGTACCCCGTTCCTGCCTTCTCCCCATATCCCCAGACTCCGCTATTTTTAAGAGCCCTATCTAGCTCTCTCTTGAAAGCATCCAGAGAACCTGCATCCACCATCCTCTGAGGCAGAGAATTCCACAGACTCAACACTATCTGTGAGGAAAAGTGTTTCGTCGTCTCCTGTGTGGGGATCGCTGGTCGGTGCGGACTCGGTGGGCCAAAGGGCCTGTTTCCACGCTGTATCTCTAAACTAAACTCAGCTAAATTGATCAGGGCAACACTGAAAATTGAATGCACAACCCAAGAGTATTGAAAGGGCTTGGCATGATTTTATAAAAACATAGAAACATAGAAAATAGGTGCAGGAGTAGGCCATTCGGCCCTTCGAGCCGAATATGATCATGGCTGATCATCCAGAATCAGCAGTCTGAAGAAGGGTCTCAACCTGAAAAGTCAACCATTCCTTCTCTCCAGAGATGCTGCCTGTCCTGCTGAGTTGCTCCAGCTTTTTGTGTCTATCTTCGGTTTAAACCAGCTTCTGCAGTTCCTTTTTACACATCAGCACCCCGCTTTCTCCCCATATCCCTTGATTCCATTTTCCCTAAGAGCTAAATCTAACTGTCTCTTGAAAACATCCAGTGAATTGGCCTCCACTGCCTTCTGTGGCAGAGGATTCCTCTGCCACAGAGTACTCCAGGTGACCAATGGTGTTCTCAAAGATGTGTTCGACAAACTCCATTTGTTGAGCACACTCTGAATCCAATCATCAAAATAATCGCCTTACCTTTCCTTGTATCTTACATTCATAATTTGGGTGTGACTGCAGGTGACGTACAGCGTGGAAACAGGTCCTTCGGCCTAACTTGCCTACGCTAACCTCATCTACATTAGTCCCGCCTGCCTGTGTTTGGTCCATATCCCTCTAAATCTGTCCTATCCATATACCCTGTCTAACTGTTTCGTAAACATTGCGATAGTCCGTGCCTCAACTACCTCCTCCGGCAGCTCGCTCCATACACCCATCACCCTTCGTGCGATTAAAAAGTTGCCCCTCAAGGTTCCTGTTATATCTTTCTCGTTTCACCTTCCATCTATGCTCTCTGGTTCATGACTCCCCTTCTCTGACCCAAAGTCCATCAGTCTAGTCCCTTCAAAGATGTTGCCTGACCTGGCATGAACATTGAATTCTCAAATTTCAAATAATACTATACCTCACCCCCACCCTACCCCCCTTTCTTTACCCTGCCCCAACTCCAATACACAACTATTTCCCCCACCATGTCCCACCCCACAGTCACCCTGCTCTTTGCACCTCTATGTTCACTCACCTCCCACCCCAAGTCCACCATTTCCCTTTTACATTCTTCACCTCCCCCCCAACCCACTTCCACCCATGTTCAATGCATCGACTCCTCCCCTTCTCTCCTTCTCTGACACCCTTTTGACCTCTTTTCACCTCCAGCCCTTGTCACTTACTCCACCCATCTTCCAATTGAACTTTCCCTCCTATCCACCTATCACTCGCCAGGCGTTGACCCACCCCGATCTCTCTTTTCCGGTCTTCTCAACTCCACTCCACGACCTTGAAGAAGGGTCCAGACATGAAGGCGGTGGCCCTGGTCTGGAATAGTAACTATGCTAAATAGAAGAACACCTGTTAGATGCTGCCTCCACCATTCATTCAGCAAAGCACAAAGTACTGGAAGAACTTGGGGCGGCACGGAGGCGGTAGAGTTGCTGCCTTACAGCGGCAGAGGCCCGGGTTCGATCTTGTCGATGGGTGCTGTCTGTGTGGAGTTTGTACGTTCTTCCCGTGACCTGCATGGGGTTTTCTCCAGGATCTTCCCACACTCCAAAGACGAACAGCTTTGCAGGTTAATTGGCTTGGTGTAAATGTAAATTGTCCCCAGTGTATAGGATAGTGTTAGTGTGCGGGGATCGCTTGTCGGCGTGAACTCAGTAGGCCGAAAGACCTGTTTCCGCCCTGAATCTCTAAACTAAACTAAACTCCGAAGATTAGGAAGCATCTGTCGAGGGAAAGGACAGATGGCATCTTGGTCAAGATTGGGAGATCAGGGAATGCGAATTATGAAAACAAGGGATAAGGGAATTGAATTATGAGTGCAGGGAATGAGGGGGTGAGAGGGTGAGGGAGTGAGGGAGTGAGGGAGTGAGGTGGTGAAAGGGTGAGGGGGTGAAGGGGTGGGGGTGAGGGGGCAAGGAGGTGAGGGAGTGGGGGGTGAGAGGGTGGGGGGTGAGGGAGTGAGGGGATGAGGGGATGAGGGTGTGAGGGGTGACGGGGTGGGGGATGAGGGGGTTGGGGGTGAGGGGGTGGGGGGCGAGGGGGTCGGGTTGAGGGGTGAGGGGGTGAATGAGGGGGTGGGAGAATGTGGGAAACTGGCAGCATCACATGAACATTTGTTCCCACATTATTTTAAACCAGTCAATCTAAAGAAGGATGACACAAAATGCTGGAGTAACTCAGTGGGACAGGCAGCATCTCTGGAGAGAAGGAATGGGTGCCATTTTGGGTCGGGATCCTTCTTCAGACTGAGAGTCAGGGGAGCTGGAGTCTAGAGCTATGGAGGGGTAAGGTGTGACAACAGAGATCAAAGGGGACAAACATCACGGCAATATTGAACGGTTCAATGTCAGCTGAGGGGAAGGTGACAACGAGGTATACAATCAGTAATATTTAATCAGGAGCGCAGTGGAACTAGTCGGAGAACTAGGATGGGGGAGGGACGGAGAGAGAGGAAAGGCAAGGGTTACTTGAAGTTAGAGAAATCGATATTCATAAAACTTGTCTGTCCATTCCCGCCACAGATGCTGCCTGATGTGCCGAGTTCCTCCAGCAGATGAAATGTGTAGGAAGGAACTGCAGATGCTGGTTTAAACCGGATAGACACAAAAATAGGAAGGAATAGGAATACTTTATTAGAAACATAGAAAATAGGTGCAGGAGGAGGCCATTCGGCCCTTCGAGCCAACACCGCCATTCATTGTGATCATGGCTGATCGTCCCCAATCAATAACTCGTGCCTGCCTTCTCATCATATCCCTTGATTCCACTAGCCCCTAGAGCTCTATCTAACTCTCTCTTAAATCCATCCAGTGATTTGGCCTCCACTGCCCTCTGTGGCAGGGAATTTCACTAATTCACAACTCCCTGGGTGAAAACGTTTTTTCTCACCGCAGTCTTAAATGGCCTCCTCTTTATTCTAAGACTGTGGCTCCCGGTTCTGGACTCGCCCAACATTGGGAACATTTTTCCTGCATCTAGCTTGTCCAGTCCTTTTATCTATATTACTAAAAGTCTGATCCTGACCTCTTCCTGTTGTTCTGTATATCTATATTACTAAAAGTCTGATCTTGACCGCTTTTGGCCCACTGTGGTGCGATTTCCGAGAGAACGCCGCCACCTACGGCCGTCATATTTGGACACCTCACTCAGAGACCCCCTCCGCCTTCCTGGACCAGAGCATTTTTCCCATCGATGAAAAATCAGAGAGATAATAATGTTTTTAAAAAATTCCCCATTCTCTTTGCTGCCCCTGCTGGCGGCAGGGGGAGGGACTATAAAACCCGGAAGTGTCGTGCCTCAGTCTCTGCCAGACCCAGGAAGCGAGAGGGTCACGGATGGGGGAGCGAGAGGTCGCAATTATCAGTCTGAGCTCTGAATAACACTGAACACATGTTTACTAAACTGTGAGTGGTTTTACTGACATGTCAGTGCCCTTAATGTGGTTTGAAAATGTAGTTTGAAAATGCTAAAGCTATGTTGCTTTTGGTTTGGAAATGCTAAAGCTGTGTTGCCTTTGGTTTGAAAGTGCTGAAGCTGTGTTGCCTTTGGTTTGAAAGTGATAAAGCTGCGTTGCCTAATTAGAGCTGCCTTGCATAATTAAAGCTGCCTTGCCTATTTAAAATGGCCTTGCCTGCTATCTATATTACTAAAAGCCTCTTCTTGACCACTTCCTGTTGTTCTGTTATTGATTTTAGAAAATACGCTGCCACTTACGGCTATGATTTTTGGCCATCTTACTCAGTCCCCCTCTGCTGCGCACGACTGGAGGATTTTTCCCATTGATGAAAAACAAAAGAGTTATCAGTGTTTAAAAAATGTTGTGATTCTCTCTCCTGAAGGCCATGCTCCTTCCGGAGGGACTATAAAACCTGGAAGTGTGGAGGTGCCTCAGTTCTTTGCAAGATGGGGGAGCGAGAAGTCACAATTCTCAGTCTGAGCTGTGAATAACACTGAACACTGTCTACTAAACTGTGAGAGGTTTTACTGACCTGTCAGTGCCCTTAATGTGGTTTGAAAATGTAGTTTGAAAGTTTGAAAGTGCTAAAGCTGTGTTGCCTTTGGTTTGAAAGTGATAAAGCTGTGTAGCCTTTGGTTTGAAAGTGCTAAAGGTGAGTGGCCTTTTGTTTGAAAGTGCTAAAGCTGAGTTGCCTTTGGTTTGAAAGCGCTAAAGCTGAGTTGCCTTTGGTTTGAAAGCGCTAAAGCTGTGTTGCCTTTGGTTTGAAAGCACTAAAGCTGTGTTGCCTTTGGTTTGAAAGTGCTAAAGCTGTGTAGCCTTTGGTTTGAAAGTGCTAAAGCTGTGTAGCCTTTGGTTTGAAAGTGCTAAAGCTGCCTTGCCTAATTAAAGCTGTCTTGCCTAATTAAAGCTGCCTTGCCTAATTAAAGCTGCCTCGCCTAATTAAAGCTGCCTCGCCCAATTAAAGCTGCCTCGCCCAATTAAAGCTGCCTCGCCCAATTAAAGCTGCCTCGCCCATTTAAAGCTGCCTTGCCCACTACAAAAGCAGCCACCTACGGCATTGACAACGTTACAAAGCATGCCCTTTGTACACTACACAGTGCACATAGTACCCTTTTAAGCACGTTCCTTTTGTTCTCCCCCCCCCTCCCCACCCCCAACAGTCCCCCCATGCCGGGACCTGCATTGTTCTTCCCCTTCCCTTATGCCAGTCCCTCCACGCTCTCATCGACCGTCGACCGCGGGTCGACCTGCGAGTCATTGCCATCGCCGCGAAGCTTCGCCGCCGCCAAGGTCCCATCATCACGAGGTTTCACTGTTGCCGCCGCCGCCGAGGCTTCACCACTGTCGACGCCCCACTTCACACCTCGGTGATGCCAACCTGGGCCCCAGCCGCGGGCTCCGTTGGACGTTTCGCCCGACCCCAGCCGGGCCCCAGCCGGGCCCCAACCCAGGGCTTCCACGCAGCGATCCAGGAGGCATCGAGACCGCAGCGCCTCGATAAAAGCCTCTGGCCGCGTTCCCAGTCGCGGTCCATCGGGAAGCCTTCTGGCCGCGCGGCCCATCGGGAAGCCACATTACAATAGGCGGCTGTAGTACTGCTAAAGCTACAGTAGACCCTTCTGAAGGGTCTCGACCCGAAACGTCACCCATTCCTTCTCTCCAGAGATGCTGCCTGTCCCGTTGAGTTACTCCAGCATTTTGTGTCTATCCTGAGTTCCTTTGTTTTACGTAAATTTAGTTTTAGCTCTTAGGGCTAACGGAATCTGGGGATATGGGGAAAAAGCAGGAACAGGGTACTGATTTTAGATGATCAGCCATGATCACATTGAATGGCGGCACTGGCTCGAAGAGCCGAATGGCCTACTCCTGTACCCATTGTCTATGTTTCTATCCTTTCCTCCTTTGATATCAGGCAGCTGTGCCTCCCCAACAGGAGGTAATCTTCCACAGCTCAACAGATTACGTTTCACTTGAATTCCCTTAACCACAGTTAAAATCAGATGATATCTTTCTTGAACTCATCTAGGAATTTAATGAGACATTGTTAATTGAGATGCGTGACAAATGCCGGTTATTAACTAATTACAATGCGCAGTTCGCATCAATCTAATCGCACAATGGAAATTCCAAACAAACAATTTAACTGATAGGCAAAACAACTCAGATATTAAAAATTCCCCAAGGCACCAACACAGTGCCCCAGGTTCCCTGCACAACTGTCAGAAGTTCTTTGTGGGGACCAGTAACATTGATCCTCTGTGAATCCTCCCTCCTCTGGGTCTAGCAGTGATCCAGCCTTAAAGCCCACAAAACATCAGCTGGCTGCTTCTGAGAGGGCTATTAATGGGCGGGAAAGCTAATCTACTGTCAAGTGTTTCATTGTCATGTCCCAGATAGAACAATGACATTCTTACTTGCAGCAGCACAACACAATATGTAAACATAGTACACTGTAAACAATACAATAAACAAGAAAAAAAAGTTCATTCACTTAGTCACACGTATATATGTGTGTATAGAAAAGATATGTGTGTGTATGTATATACATGTGGTCTCGACCCAAAACGTCACCCATTCCTTCTCTCCAGAGATGCTGCCTGTCCCACTGAGTTACTCCAGCATTTTGTGTCTACCTTCGATTTAAACCAGTATCTGCAGTGTATGTGTGTGTGTGTGTGTGTGTGCGTGTGTGTGTGTGTGTGTGTGTGTGTGTGTGTGTGTGTGTGTGTGTGTGTGTGTGTGTGTGTGTGTGTGTGTGTGTGTGTGTGTGTGTGTGTGTGTGTGTGTATATATTTATATGCGTAGTTGTGGTAGAGAGGTAATGCAGGGGTTACTTGAAATTAGAGATATCAATGTTCCCACCGCTGGTAGGTACAAAATTCTGGAGTAACTCAGCCGGACAGGCCGCATCTCTGGAGAGAAAGAGCGGGAGAGGTTTCGGATCGAGACCCTTCTTCAGACCATTGGGATGTAGGCTACCCACGCAGCCGTAATACCTTGGACTCACAGTTCACCTTCTCCTTTGCAGATAATGGTGAACATGCAGATAAATGGAGACATGAGGGAGAACAGATGCTGTTCCTAGTTTAGTTTAGAGACACAGTGCAGAAACAGGCCCTTCGTCCCATGCCGACCAGCGATCCCCGCATTCTAACACTGTCCTACACACAATGGGGCCAAGTTACATTTATACCAAGCCAATTAACCTACAAACCTGTGGGAGGAAACAAAAGATATCAAAGATCTCAAAAGCCACCTTCTCTTGAATAAAATACAACATGCTGGAGTATCTCAACGGTCAGGCAGCATCTGTGGAGGGAATGGCTAGACGATGATTCGACCCATCTTTTTTGATCCATTTGCCAATCTAACACCTTCCCCTCATGTGTATCCACTGTGACAGCGCCCCCTACCTTGGATGTCTCTCTAATGGATGACTGACCAGGACAGGCCATCCCTCGGCATCATCAGACACAGCCAGGTCCAATTAGCTGATATTGGTTGGCCACTTGAGCCTTGTAAACCCGGCGTTCCCTCTCTCTCTGTCGCTCCCCTACCCAGGTTGTCATGCCAGTTTCACTTTTCGCATCCATACATCCCTTCATTATCAACTCTTCCACAGCCTACAATGGACCATTGTGGGCTCCACCTTTCCTTGGTCATCGGTGCCGGCTTTGATTTGTTCTGAACCATTTCATACCTCGAGTCTCCCTCTCTCCTGACTCTCAGTCTGAAGAAGGGTCTCGACCCGAAACGTCACCTATTCCTTTTCTCCAGAGATGCTGCCTGACCCGCTGAGTTATTCCAGCACTTTGCATCTATCTTAGGTTACCTCCAAGTCATTTCTAGGCCCTTGCCACCTATCAGCCTAGATGTGACTGTTGTGTTGATCTTGTTGAGTCTTTGAGATAGACACAAAGCGCCAGAGTAACTCAGCGGGTCAGGCAACAAATGGAAATGGTTTCGGGTCTGAACCCTTCATGACACTGAAAGACAGAGGTGGGATGGGTTGGGGAGAAACCTAGACGCAGGTGGGCTACTTATTTTGCTGAGGGGTATGTAGGAAGGCACTGCAGATGCTGGTTTGAACCAAAGATAGGCACAAATAGCTGGAGTAACTCAGCGGGACAGACAGCATCTCTGGAGAGAAGGAATAGGTGATGTTTCGGGTCAGCTGAGGAGTTGGTTAAAGGAAATGAATTTTGTGCTATCATCAGTAACCATCCCAAACTCTGACGCGATGGGACTGGTTTGGGGGAGCATAAATTCCTATAATCTTTTGGATTGAGCAGTCTGTATCTGTGATAAGAAGTTCCCTGTAATTCTAAAGAGAGCAATGAGATTAAATAACGATCCCATTCAGAGAGTCCATTGGAAGGCTGTCAACGTCTGCTCTGCAGTGAGAGGTTGTGTTCTTTCTCCCCTTCCATGCCTTCCATGTTTTGCACGCCATTTGATGAGATCAGATAATACTGCACAGAAATACAATCAAGTCAAACTCAAGTACAATAGACGGAGCAAAGTGCTGGAGTAACTCAACAGGTCAGGCAGCATCTCCGGAGAACATGCATAGGCGTTGATTTGGGTCGAGACCCTTCTTAAAGAGATACAATGTACAGAATATAGCTCTCAGAATTATGGCGTATCTGTTCCATGGAGTCCAATAAATCCAAACCTAAATGTGTCATTATCTTGGAAATACCGCCACCATGTAAAAAGTGTTTATACATAGTCCCCACATTTCAGGGCACCATAATGTTTGGGACACAGCAATGTCATCTAAATGAAAGTAGTCATGTTTAGTATTTTGTTGCATATCCTTTGCATGCAATGACTGCTTGCAGTCTGCGATTCATGGACATCACCAGTTGCTGAGTGTCTTCTCTGGTGATGCTCTGCCAGGCCTGTATTGCAGCCATCTTTAGCTTATGCTTGTTTTAGGGGCTAGTACTTATGCTTGTTTTAGGGGCTAGTTTTCTCTTCAGCTTATAAAAGGCATGCTCAGTTGGGTTCAGATCGGGTGATTGACTTGGCCACTCAAGAATAGTAAGATTAAACGAGAACTTACCAGTTTGAAGTTTGATCTGTATTTTATGAGGAGTTACGATGAGGGATTACGTGAAGAACCCGCTCAGTGCGCAGGCGCGGCATACTTCCAAGCAGCGGTGTGGAATCACAGATAGACACAGTTATTTGAAGTAAACATAGTAAAGATAAGGAGACATCAATTTATTAGTTTGATCCATATAATGAGGGTGGGAGCGGAGGGCACGTAATCCCTCATCGTAACTCCTCATAAAATACAGATCAAACTTCAAACTGGTAAGTTCTCGTTTAATCTTACTATTTTACTTCGGAGTCACGTGAGTGACTACGTGAAGATTTCAAAGCTCTGTGATTTCAAACCGTGTAACAGTTTCATTTCACTCACTGCCGAAGTTCTTGAGGGAGGAAGTGTTATCGTAATTAACCAATGAGTCTATTTGTAGAAAAACACAATGGTATTTTTTAAACAATAACAACAAAGAATTAAGTTGCTCCCCTGGGCTTAAATTAAATATTTGCAGTTCGTAAATCTTTACTGCAAATAAACCAGGTTTTGCCAACGGCTTATTATAAAATTTCTGAACGGTCTTTTCCCCCCCCACCATCCTGCTGTAGCCAGGATGTGGTCTATAGACATGTCCATTCTTTAGCCGTCGACATGGATGCTGTCCTGGTGGAATAAAATTTGTACATGTTAGTGTTTATCCCAGCAGTTTCTAGCACCTGCTTGAGCCATCTCGCAATGGTTTGGCTCGTCACCCGACCATAAGGTTTTTGTGACTGACCCACAAGGCTTTTCATCTCCCTCGAATATTTTGGTTGTGTCTATGTAGGATAGTAGGTGGGTCATGGCACACAACCGTGGTTCTGGTGGGTAAGCCACGACTGGATTAGGTGTTCCTGGTCTGCTCTGTTTGATCAGTCGCTGGATAACGACAGATCTGGTCTGGAGCTGTGATCATGTTGTCCAGTCGCAATAGGTGTAGTGACTGGACCCTCTGAGCGGATACAAGTGCCATCAACATGAGCGTCTTTAGTGTAGCTTGCTCGAGGCCGGGGGATCTGGCTGGTGGCCATTCCCTAAGATATGTCAGGACCACACTGATATCCCAAATATGGGTATACCTGGGCTTAGGGCTTGATATTGTAAATGCCCTTCATCAGTTTTACCACCAGTGGATGGGATCCCATCGTCTGTTGTCCTGGCGCTGGTTTGAGATAAGCAGAAAGAGCACTCTGCGCTGTGTTGATGGCACTGTAGCTGATCCCTACATCGTGGTGTAGATAGGTCAGGAACTCCAGTATGTTGGTGGCTGTAGCTGTTGCGTATGTTGTCCATGTTTCCTGGCAGTACTTCTCCCTTTTTTGATGCTGGTTAAGTACTGCCTCTTGGTGGATGTTCGAAGGGATGCCGACATGGTGATGGTTTGTTTGGACAATCCCAGTTCCAGGTAAGGCCTGTTCAAACTTGCAACCCAGGCGTTTAATTTTCTCATGGCATGGGTGTTTAGCTTACCTGGTAGGTAAGTAGCTGATAGCCAAATATGTCTTTCGACACACCATTGCCAAATCATGTTGACCAATTTGTCGCATGATAATGATTTTATGCCACCCATATGGTTAATATAAGCCATCACCGTAGTATTTATCAATTTGTAACCGAACATGCAAGTGCTGCATATTAGATACATATGCTTTTAAACCATAAAAGGCGCCCAACATCTCTAGATAGTTAATGCCCAGTGTAAGTAGTAATGATGACTCTAGGTTAGTCCATCTACCACCTGTGCTGGATATGGAGTTAGTCGCTCCCCAGCCTTGAGCACTGGCATCTGTTTGAGTAACTAAAGTAGGGTTAGTGATAAAGATAGGGCTGAAACTATGCCAAACGTTTTCTGCCCACCACTGTAGCTCTGATATTGCTTCAGTGGGTAAGTTCATGACACGATCATAGTGACCTGTATGTCGTTTTATTGCCTGTACCTTTGCTCTCTGTAAATTTTTTGATAGTGCAAAGGTCCGAATTGTGTAGCCGGAAATGCTGCTACCATTTCCCCAATTACTCTTGCTACTTGTCGAATAGTTGGTCGCTCGTTGACCATTAAATTGTTGCATGATTGTGCTAATTCAACCATTTTTGCCTTTGGCAAGGTAACAGTCATCTGGACTGAGTTAATTGTGAAACCCAGGTAGTCCATGATAGTGGATGGCTTCAACTTAGATTTATCTGGATGTAGGACGAACCCCAGAGTTTCGAGGAGCTGTTTTGTAGCTGATACTGCTGCCACAGCCAATTCCATCATTTTCCCTACTATCAGAATATCATCCAGATATGCCATGACAATATGTTTTTGTTTTCTTAGTATTGCCATGGCTGGGTTCAATATTTTGGTGAATAATCTTGGGGCTGAAGTTAGCCCATAGGGCAATGCTTTGTACCATCCAGATAAATTTTAGGTATCTGCGATGATCCTTGTATATGGGTACTAGATAGTAAGCATCTTTAAGATAAATGCTTGCCATGAAGTGTCCTTTGGAATTCAGTTGTTTGGCAGTAACATATGTCTCCATTTTGAAATGTATATACTTAACAAATTTGTTTGGTGATGTTAAGTCAATGATGATGCGACAGCCACCATCTTTTTTGGTTTTAGTGAATATATTCGATACAAGTTCCAAAGGTTCTTGTTTGGTCTTTTCGATGACCCCCTTTGTGATAAGTCTCACCAGTTCAGCTTGTCCCTCACGTTTCTCTTTGACGGAGGGAGAAATACCCTTTGGGGCCATTGTTGAACTGGCGGCGTTTTTTCTGACATGAATTGTATTTTATATCCACTATGCTTCAAACCGGTGCAATCTACCTCCTGTTAGTATTAAGCCTCCACCTCCCAAAAGTTGATAGGAACCAGACCCACCTACCTTCATGGTTACGGGTATTTCCTCTGATTCCCTTTGGTCGGACGAGGCTTGCGAGGTGTCTGATGTGGCGTGTTTGTTGGGGGTTGGCGCATTTTCCATGGGGTCCGCTCTGGGCCCTGGTCTAAAAAAGACTTACGGTGAAAGTAAGCGGACCCCGAGCTTTCACCAGTGTTGAATGTCGGATGTTTACTGGTGGATGCGGCGGGGTGCTGCCACTTGGTGGTGTGTGTTTTCAGTTTGCTCGTTTTATACCCTGCCTTCATGAGGCCTTGAGTTCTTGAGGCCTCGGTCATGTCCTTCATGCGTTTAGGTAGGTCTTTCCCGAAGAGCAGCCTGTCTGGCACATCGGCTGGTGTTTTACACAGCCCCGCAAATCGAGGATTGATGGCAGGTTTGATGATTTCTTTCCGCAGATTATTAATTTCAAACTGCGTGTTACACAACAACGCGAGTGTATCCTGTTGATTGGTGGTCATCTCGGTGTTGTTTATAGAACGAGCAAACGACGTGATGCCTGCTGTCAATAGTCGGAGTATCCGCTGCAGCTTTAGCTCGTGGTGCCGGATGGTTGCCCCAATGTGTCCCCAGATTTGGCTGTTCACCGCTGGTACTTTTAGAGATTCACAGTTCTCCGGCGCCGTATAGGTATCTAAAGCTTCATTAATCACCTGCTCCTGCAGAGCTCTGTTGGAAAGGTGATTGATACTTGCCGTTAGTTTGGCCTCTAGCGGTTCCCCTGCACGGGGTTTTGATACGTAGCGGCCCACTGCACCAAGCAGCTGTTCCTGCTCATGCACCCCCTGCATACTCCCGAAATCTTCAGCCATAACCCCTTGTTCTGGACCAGCCCAGTCCTGGCCCCCAAAGCTATCCTCTGGAAAGGAGGATGCAATGGACAGTGCAGGAGGCACTGTAGAGGGAGTGCCTGACCTCCCTCTGCAAGAGCTCCCCTCCCGGGGTGCACCTTGCTGGAGCACCTGCTCCAAGAGCCGCTCCATGCGGCTCAGGCGGCTGTCCCTCCCCCTCCTGGGTGGAGAGACGTCCCCGTCCGACGAGTCGGATGCCACCGGCCGGTTGCTCTTCCGTTTGGCTTTGCCTCCAGCCCGCTGTTCAGGCGTTAGCGGAGCTGGACTCGGCTCGGTGTCGGGGATAGCGGAACGCCCGGATAGCGCTCCTACCGCCTGTTGCTGCCCCCCCCCTTCTCCTCTTGCGGAGTTGGACGGGGGGCAGATTTCTTCAAAAGTCTTGTCTTGAGTGTGGACATTCTGTAAGAGAAGACAGCCGGCTCTTCTTCGGTAGTTACCGAAGGAAAGCCGACTTCTGTTCACTTACCTGACGGTCCGTCTTTGAAATTGCAGCGGAGCGTTTGACTTCCGCTGCTGCCGCTGTTGCACTGCTGGCGTAATGCCGCGCCTGTGCACTGAGCGGGTTCTTCACGTAGTCACTCACGTGACTCCGAAGTAAAATTGACAATTTTTTAGCTTTGAAAAACTCCTTTGTTGCTTTAGCAGTATGTTTGGGATCATTGTCTTGCTGTAGAATGAACCGCCGGCCAATGAGTTTTGAGGCATTTGTTTGAATGAGCAGATAGGATGTGTCTATACACTTCAGAATTCATTATGTTACTACCATCAGCAGTTGTATTATCAATGAAGGTAAGTGAGCCAGTACCTTCAGCAGCCATAGATGCCCAGGCCATAACACCCTCACCACTGTGTTTCACAGATGAGGTGGTACGCTTTGGATCTTGGGCAGTTCCTTCTCTCCTCCATACATTGCTCTTGCCATCACTCTGATATAAGTTAATCTTCATCTCATCTGTCCACAAGAACTTTTTCCAGAACTGTGATTGCTCTTTTAAGTACTTGGCAAACTGTATCCTGGCCATCCTATTTTAGCGGCAAAACAGTGGTTTGTATCTTGCAGTGTAGCCTCTGTATTTCTGTTTCTGATCTGTCGGACCGTTGTTTGGGGATTTTACTTTATTATAGAGAATTTTTCTGTCATCAGCTGTGGAGGTCTTCCTTGGTCTGCCAGTGCCTTTGTGATTAGTAAGCTCACCAGTGCTCTCTTTCTTCTTAAAACAAACAGTTGATTTTGGTAAGCCTAAGGTTTGGCTGATGTCTCTAACAATTCTATTCTTGTTTTTCAGTCTCTAATGGTTTCTTTGACTTTTATTGGCACAACTTTTGTTCTCATGTTGATAAACAGCAATAAAAGTTCCCAAAGGTGATGGAAAGACTGGAGGAAAGACTAGGTGCTGAGAGCTCTCTTATACCTGCATTAAGGAGGTAATTAAACACACCTGAACAATTACAAACACCTGTGAAGTCATGTGTCCCAAACATTACGGTGCCCTGAAATGGGGGACTATGTATAAACACAGCTGTAATTTCTACATGGTGAAACCAAAATGTATAAAAATAGCCTTTAATAAAATCTGACAATGTGCACTTTAACCACGTGTGATTTTTTCTATTACAAATCTCAAATTGTGGAGTACAGAGGCAAATAAATAAATGATGGGTCTTTGTCCCAAACATTATGGAGGGCACTGTAGCTTCATAAACTATATATGCAAACGGACAGTGGTTACATGCGATGTATTGAGTCAAGAGCGTTTTATTGCCAAATGTCTCAGATAGAACAATGACATTTTTATTTGTAGCAGCTTATGTAAACATAGAACGCTGTAAACAATATAATAAATGAGAGAGAAAAAAGTTCAGTGTGTGTATATATTCATATACTCACAAATACACATATATATAATAATAATAATAATAAACTTTATTACACTCAAGGTCCAGACAAGGGGCAACATTACATTAAAAATGCATTGCATATCAAATATCATAAATATGGTATATCACTTATAAAAACATCATAATTTATATTATTAAAAAAACAAAACACAATACATAAATTAAAAATCCAGATTAAAAGATGATCAATGTCTTACAACGAGACAACGATACCAGTGTCTCCACAGCTGGGATTCGTAGCGTGTAGTGCTAACCCTTATGTTTGACAATGTATCATGTATATATTTCATATCTACATATATCACACTGGTATATCATGTATATACATACATATATATATATATACGCACACATATGTACACACACAAAAGAACGATAAAAGTGCATAATATTGGCAAATGTACACTTAAATCTACAATGGCCCCTCAGTTTAGGAATGCAAATAGACTTTGATGTGAAAATAGATGAGATAACTGTCCCACCTAATTTAGTTCACTATCTGTTGAATACCATCTGTCAAATGACCCCAAAACAACACAGGCAAAGAACTTGACAGCATGACTGAGGATGAGATAATGATATTGCCTTTAAGAACCTAAATGGGTGTTGTCAGCGACTTAATTAATTTGAGTCAGTATGCTTGACAAATGGCCTTTAGGCTTTTTAGTGTCATCTCCCACTGTTAAAGTCCACTTGAGAGCGAGCTGCATCACATCAGTTCATTAAGTTTTAAACGTAGCCCTCTTCCCATTTCTGCGCCAGCACAATGAGAAAACACTATGTGGCGCATTTTAAAACGGCAGCCAGCCCGCCAGCACGGCGATAAACAAAATCTGCAAGTGAAGCCAGGCTCCACATGGAGGTAGTCAATTCCCCTAGAAGTTGGAAAAATATGCAAATATGCAAAGACGACGGCGGTCTTCTGAGAAAGATCTCGCTTTCGGGGACAGGGGTGGGGGAGGACAATTGAAGGGAAAATAATAGATCAGCCGCCCATGGCCAGACACAGAGAGAATGAGGCAAAGCTGTCACAAACAAGCGTTTACATGAATATGCCTTCAACAACATTTTAATACATACTTCATCGCTGCCCTGCCACCAGGGCTGTGACCTATCGTTCAAACAGCAAGAGGACTCAGGCGCTGATCGAGGTCCCTAGCTCTCACTAATGGAGGCTGGTCATTGGTATTTATCAGTCCTTTCTAAAGGCTTAGGTTGCCCTAGGTTACGTGGCAAGCATTTAGTCTTTTTAGTTTAGTTTAGTTTAGTTTAATGATACGGCATGGAAGCACTAGTTAGATTAGTTTATTGGAAAGTGTACCGAGGTACAGTGAAAAGCTTTGCCGAGTCCGTGGCGATCAGCGGCCCCCGTACACTAGCACTATCCTACACACACCAGGGGCAATTTACAATTTTTACCAAAGCCAATTAACCCACAAACCTGTACATCTTTGGAGCGTGGGGGGAAGCCGGAGCACCCGGAGAAAACCCACATAGTCACGGGGAGATCGTGCAAACTCCGTACAGACAGCACCCGTGGTCAGGATCGAACTCTGGTCTCTGGCGCTTTGAGGCAGCAACTCTACCACTGCGCCACCTTGCAGCCCCTTTGGACCCTTCTTCAGATTAATGTTCCCGACCTATCCATGTTTTGCAGAAATGCTGCCTGACCCGCTGAGTTACTCCAGCACTTTGCATCATCTTTATAGTGTAGGATTAGTTAATAGTTACTTGATGATCAGTGGGCTGGAGGGAATGTTTTCATTCCGTACGGCTCCATAATTCCATACTCCCGAATGTCCACCCATTTGACCAAACGTGTAAACCTTTCTTTTGCGACGGCAGTGTCAATATTTTATTGTCAACGTAACACAAAGCGTCTTGTGATGTCATATGTTCCCCAGAAGTTTAGTGTAGTTTTGCGATACAACACGGAAACAGGCCCTTCGGCCCACCGAGGCTGCACTGACCAGCGATCGCCACACACTTACACCATCCTACCCACACTAGGGACAATTTACATTATACCAAGCCAATTAACCTACAAACCTGTACGTCTTTGGAATGCACCTCATCAGTGTTGTTTCGTTGCAAATAAATGTCACTTCAGGCTTTACCTAGATCTTCATATCTCTAACGCAGGTAGAATTGAAATGACTGCCTCAATCTACCTGATGTGAAAGACTACTTTTGGGGACGATTAAGATAAAACACAGTTATATATATTGCTTTCCATCAGCGGTGACCTTAAATAGCCTTCCTATAAACAGTCTCCTCGGAGTAATTGAAATAATGAACCTTCCACTGTGTTCCCATGTAATGTACAGAAAGACCTCAGCTTTAATCAAAAGGAATGGTGCCTCTTAAAGCAGAACTGGTCCCAAGTGACATTGCCTGTGCTTCCATTAAATGCTTACTGCTTGTTCTCCGCATGTGTCGCCTTGTTCACTGTTGTTCTTCTTAGCGTTTTGGTCTTTTTCAATTATTCTTGTGACCAAATTGCTCATGTCTGACGGCTTTCTCCCTCTTCGACCAGGAAGACAGCTTGCAAAGTAATGCTCCATCCCTTCACGAGTCCACCTCAATAGCAATAACACGGTAGTGGAGTGACTCGATGGGTCAGGCAGCATCTCTGGATGGTCATTGTCTTTGCCCCCCGAACCTATGCGGTATAAATTTAGTCTAGCTCATCTTAGAGATTCAGCACGGAAACAGGCCATTCCACCCACCGAGTCCACGCCGACCTGCGATCCCCGTACACTAGCACTATCCCACACACACACACACTAGGGACAATTTACAATTTTTACCAAGCCTATTAACCTACAAACCTGTACGTCTTTGGTGTGTGGGAGGAAACTGGAGCACCCGGGGGAAACACACGCAGGTCACGGGGAGAACGTACAAATTCCGTACAGACAGCACCCGTAGTCGGGTTCAAACCCGGGTCTCTGGCTCTGCAAGGCAGCAACTCTACCGCTGCGCCACCGTGCCACCCTGATGCTGAGAACTACATTCTGCATTCCTTTCCTCTTAATGTAATTTCACAACTCTTAATGTAAAGTCCCTTCACAAACGACATGTTCTTGTTTATAGTATTATCTGACAGAGACACAAAGTGCAGAGTAGCACACTGGGTCTGGCAGCATCCCTGGAGGACATATATAGGTAACATTTTGGGTCGGGACCCTTCTACCCGAGCGGAAACATCAACTATCCAAGTTCTGTGGAGCCACTGTGTTACTCCAGCACTTTGTGTCTTTTTTCTGCAAACCAGCATCTGCAGTTCCTTTGTGTCTATAGTATTACTTGATTTGACTGGAGGGGTGGGAGATTGCAACCTTCACGTGGTCCGCCCTGTTTCGACGAATGCAATCAACCTGGCGTGCACAATCAAATAAGATCAAATAGAACAAGTTGTTGTCCGACAACTTTAGGCTGTCGGACAACATAAGCAAGAAGAAGATTTGAAGGTACACAAAAATGCTGGAGAAACTCAGCGGGTGCAGCAGGAAATAGGCAATGTTTCGGCCCGAAACCCTAGAAGGGTTTCGGCCCGAAACGTTGCCTATTTCCTTCGCTCCTTGGATGATGTTGCACCCGCTGAGTTTCTCCAGCATTTTTGTGTACCTTCGATTTTCCAGCATCTGCAGTTCCTTCTTAAACAAGAAGAAGATTTGACTGGATAGCATACAAAACACAGTGTTTCACTGTACCTTGGCACCTGTGACAATAATAAGCCTTAACCTAAACTTAAACATGGATATGCGACATTTTGGGTCGTGATCCTTCTTCAGACTCTGGCACTTTGTGTTTTACTCATGAGTCCAGTGTCTGCAGTTCCTCATGTCTCAATAGCAATCACCTCAACTGCGTGACATACTTAGAGCTGGATTTACAGAGAGCGCAGTTTTAATTGACATCTTTCAGCTTCTTTTCTTTTTGCAAGTCACAGTGGCGCAGCGGTAGAGTTGCTGTTCCACAGAACCAGAGACTCGGGTTCGACCCTGACTACTGCTGTTGCCTGTATGGAGTTTATACATTCTCTCTGTGACCGCGTGGGTTTTCTCCAGGCGCTCCGGTTTCCTCTCACACTCCAAAGACGGTTAACTGGCATTGTTAAAGAAAATTGTAAATTATCCCTAGTGTGTAGGATAGTGCTAGTGTACGGGGAGATCACTGGCTGGCACGGACTCGGTGGGCCGAAGGGCCTGTTTCCGCGCTGAATCTCTAAAGTCTAACGTCTAAAGCCAAGAATAACATGCTAATCAAATTGGGGAAAACAGACAATTAACCTAATCATAGCTGCAAAAGGTCATGGGGAACATTGGGAGGAAAAGAGAGTTTGCTATAATTAAGCGACTGACTTCGCAATTTGAGCTTAATTTATCTGTAAATGGGTAACCTTCGCATAAACATGACGAGATGATTATGTCGCAGCGATGTTGCTTCTGATTTCCCCCGAGCCTCCACTAAGCCATGTATCTTTGCTGTGCTGACAATTTGTGTTCTTAAAAATATTTGATTCTCCTGGCATCCGTTTATTGCTCTGCATCTGAGCTGACAGCTGTTATATAACAAGAGGCATCGTAACATCATTCCAAAATCTTCCTAGTACAAGATGCCTGCAGCTGCTGGTGATAGACACAAAGTGCCGGAGTAACTCAGCGGGTCAGGCAGCATCTCTGGAGAAAAGGAATAGGTGGCGTTTCGGGTCGAGACCCTTCTTCAGACTGAGAGTCAGGGGAGAGGGGAAACTAGAGGTATGAAAAGGTTCAGCACCGATGGCCAAAGAAAGGTGGAGCCCACAATGGTCCATTGTTTAGCAAGGGACTGCAGATGCTGGTTTAAGCCGAAGATAGACACAAAAAGCTGGAGTAACTCAGCAGGACAGGCAGCGTCTCTGGGGAGAAGGAATGGGTGATATTTCGGGTTGAGATCCTTCTTCAGACTGAGAGTCACGAGAAAGGAAAACGAGAGATATAGACGATGATGTGGAGAGATAAAGAACGATGAATGAAAGATATGCAAAAAAGTAATGATGATAAAGGAAACAGGCCATTGTTGGCTGTTTGTTGGGTGAAAACGAGAAGCTGGTGCGACTTGGGTGGGGGAGGGATAGAGAGAGAGGGAATGCCAGAGTTACTTCAAGTTAGAGAAATCAATATTCAGACTGCCACGTTATAAGCTGCCCAAGTAAATTATAAAAATAGGAGTTGATTATGATTCTTATGATCATCGAAGAGGCCGTAGGGCCAGTCTCCACACTGTGTCCCTAAATAACTAAAACACCACCGGTTCTGCAGTGATATCGGGTCAGGAGAAGGTGACGTTTTATCTGCCTGTGTTTTTACAAGTCATCCAATTTTGTCAGATGTGAGTGAGCCAGTGGGGGCCCCTTGTGACAGAAGCAGGAACCACTGAAAGTTCTCACTTGTCAGGACTCAATATCCAGTTCACCAGTTTTAGGTAACTCTGCCATAGTTTAGTTTAGAGATACAGCAAGGAAACGGGCCCTCCGGCCCACCGACTCCGCACCGACCAGTGATCCCCCCGCACATTAACACTGCCCTATCCGCACTGGGGCCAGTTTCCCATTTACAACAAGCCAATTAACCTACAAACCTGTACGTCTTTGGAGTGTGGGAGGAAACTGAAGATCTCGGAGAAAACTCACGCAGGTCACGGGGAGAACGTACAAACAGACAAGAGCAGAGATAGATACATTCTTGATTAGTACAGGTGTTAGAGGTTATGGGGAGAAGGCAGGAGAATGGAGTTAGGAGGGAGGGATTGTTCAGCCATGATTGAATGGCAGAGTAGACTTGATGGGCCAAATGGCCTAATTCTACTCCAATTCCTTATGACCTTATGACAGCACAAGTAGTCAAGATGAAACCTGGAACTCTGGCGCTGTAATGGCCCTGTCCCACGGTACAAGTTCATTCCAAGAGTTCTCCCGAGTTTGCCCTGATTAGAACTCGGAGATTTACGGTAATGGCCACTCGTCGGTACTCGGGGCTCTCGTGGACATTTTTCAACGTGTTGAAAAATCTTCACGAATCTACCCGATCTACCGTGGGACAGGGCTTTAAGGCAGCAAGTCTACCGCCACCCCACCATGCCAGCCTTCTATTAGAAATGGGTGGAAAGGAACCTCAGATGCTGGTTTACACCAAAGGTAGACACAACATGCTGATGTAACTCAGCGGGTCAGGCTTCATCTGTGGAGAGAAAGGACGGGTGACGTTTCAGATCGGGTCTTTTCTTACCTCCAGTTCCCTCCCCTCTGCTTTCAGTCTGAAGAAGAGTCCCGACCCGAATCGTCACCCATCCTTTCTCTCCACAGATGCTGCCTGACTCACTGAGTTACTCCAGCGCTTTGTGTCTTTCTTATTTTTTTATTGGAACTGGCTTTTTCTACCTGGTATTATTTTAGCTCAATGTTGCTATTTTTTGTCGCATAGTCTCATTATTGGCAACAATTACACAAAGTGCTCTAGCTGAAGTTAAATGTCATGTATGTAGTCTGCTCTCATCCTAGCAGAGGTATTCCCCTTGTTCTACCCATCCTTCCCACCCATTATCTCTGCTACCTAAGACAACCTGTATTCTCTTTTATATAGAAGATAGTCAAAATGTCTGGACTCAACCTCCGACACACCTAATAAAACAATTCAAGTTTGTCCAATCTTTCCTTATAGCTGATGTCCTCTATTCCAGGCGGGTGGGTGACCTAAAACGTCACCCATTCCTTCTCCCCAGAGATGCTGCCTGTCCCGCTGAGTTACTCCAGCATTTTGTGTCTATCTTCGGTGTAAACCAGCATCTGCAGTTCCTTCATACACACTCCTATGCATTTCTTTTAATCGTTTAATCTTCATGGCCCTTTCTAGTCTGCCTCTCATGGTTGAACTTCATCTTCTTATCGAGTCCACACACAAGATTAGAAGTTGTTCAGCCAGAGCTGAACACACTTCTCGGCATCTGCACAATGGTGTCTGTCTTGCGCTTCTTGTGCGTCTTGTGCGTGATGGTGGAAAGATTGGTTGAAACAGGGCCGTGACGTGAACGCTCTTTCCTTGACCCCTCATGGTTGATGAATTTCATGGATTCCTGACTTGTAATAGCTGTCAGGTGTACATTTCCACACTCTATTAAACAGTTTATTTCTTGCTAACTGATTGCCTGGGCAGGCAGTCAGTATTACTTCACTGTCTGTCCATCAGTGTCACACATGTTCAGACTGAGCATCAAGAGCAGACAGCTGAGCCTTCTAGCAGCATCACACCCACTCTCCTACCCGTTGCAATTTAGTGCGAGGAGTGATCATTCCTTAAAGATACAGCATGGAAACAGGCCCTTCGGCCCACCGAGTCCATGCTGACCGGCGATCACCCTTTCACGCTATTTAGAAACATAGAAACATAGAAATTAGGTGCAGGAGTAGGCCATTCGGCCCTTCGAGCCTGCACCGCCATTCAATATGATCATGGCTGATCATCCAACTCAGTATCCCGTACCTGCCTTCTCTCCATACCCTCTGATCCCCTTAGCCACAAGGGCCACATCTAACTCCCTCTTAAATATAGCCAATGAACTGGCCTCGACTACCCTCTGTGGCAGAGAGTTCCAGAGATTCACCACTCTCTGTGTGAAAAAAGTTCTTCTCATCTCGGTTTTAAAGGATTTCCCCCTTATCCTTAAGCTGTGACCCCTTGTCCTGGACTTCCCCAACATCGGGAGCAATCTTCCTGCATCTAGCCTGTCCAACCCCTTAAGAATTTTGTAAGTTTCTATAAGATCCCCTCTCAATCTCCTAAATTCTAGAGAGTATAAACCAAGTCTATCCAGTCTTTCTTCATAAGACAGTCCTGACATCCCAGGAATCAGTCTGGTGAACCTTCTCTGCACTCCCTCTATGGCAATAATGTCCTTCCTCAGATTTGGAGACCAAAACTGTACGCAATACTCCAGGTGTGGTCTCACCAAGACCCTGTACAACTGCAGTAGAACCTCCCTGCTCCTATACTCAAATCCTTTTGCTATGAAAGCTAACATACCATTCGCTTTCTTCACTGCCTGCTGCACCTGCATGCCTACTTTCAATGACTGGTGTACCATGACACCCAGGTCTCGCTGCATCTCCCCTTTTCCTAGTCGGCCACCATTTAGATAATAGTCTGCTTTCCTGTTTTTGCCACCAAAGTGGATAACCTCACATTTATCCACATTATACTGCATCTGCCAAACATTTGCCCACTCACCCAGCCTATCCAAGTCACCTTGCAGTCTCCTAGCATCCTCCTCACAGCTAACACTGCCCCCCAGCTTAGTGTCATCCGCAAACTTGGAGATATTGCCTTCAATTCCCTCATCCAGATCATTAATATATATTGTAAATAGCTGGGGTCCCAGCACTGAGCCTTGCGGTACCCCACTAGTCACTGCCTGCCATTGTGAAAAGGACCCGTTTACTCCTACTCTTTGCTTCCTGTTTGCCAGCCAGTTCTCTATCCACATCAATACTGAACCCCCAATGCCGTGTGCTTTAAGTTTGTAACTAATCTCTTATGTGGGACCTTGTCGAAAGCCTTCTGGAAGTCCAGATACACCACATCCACTGGTTCTCCCCTATCCACGCTACTAGTTACATCCTCGAAAAATTCTATAAGATTCGTCAGACATGATTTACCTTTTGTAAATCCATGCTGACTTTGTCCAATGATTTCACCACTTTCCAAATGTGCTGCTATCCCATCTTTAATAACTGACTCTAGCAGTTTCCCCACTACCGATGTTAGACTAACTGGTCTGTAATTCCCCGTTTTCTCTCTCCCTCCCTTCTTAAAAAGTGGGGTTACGTTTGCTACCCGCCAATCCTCAGGAACTACTCCAGAATCTAAAGAGTTTTGAAAGATTATTACTAATGCATCCACTATTTCTGGAGCTACTTCCTTAAGTACTCTGGGATGCAGCCTATCTGGCCCTGGGGATTTATCGGCCTTTAATCCATTCAATTTACCCAACACCACTTCCCGGCTAACCTGGATTTCACTCAATTCCTCCAACTCCTTTGACCCACGGTCCCCTGCTATTTCCGGCAGATTATTTATGTCTTCGTTAGTGAAGACGGAACCAAAGTAGTTATTCAATTGGGCCGCCATATCCTTGTTCCCCATGATCAACTCACCTGTTTCTGACTGCAAGGGACCTATATTTGTTTTAACTAATCTCTTTCTTTTCACATATCTATAAAAACTTTTGCAGTCAGTTTTTATGTTCCCTGCCAATTTTCTTTCATAATCTATTTTTCCTTTCCTAATTAAGCCCTTTGTCCTCCTCTGCTGGTCCCTGAATTTCTCCCAGTCCTCCGGTATGCTGCTTTTTCTGGCTAATTTGTACGCATCATCCTTCGCTTTGATACTATCCCTGATTTCACTTGTTATCCACGGATGCACTACCTTCCCTGATTTATTCTTTTGCCAAACTGGGATGAACAATTTTTGTAGTTCATCCATGCAGTCTTTAAATGTCTTCCATTGTATATCCACCGTCAACCCTTTTAGAATTAATTGCCAGTCAATCTTGGCCAATTCACGTCTCATACCCTCAAAGTTACCTTTCTTTAAGTTCAGAACCATTGTTTCTGAATTAACAATGTCACTCTCCATCCTAATGAAGAACTCAACCATATTATGGTCACTCTTGCCCAAGGGGGCACGTACAACAAGACTGCTAACTAACCCTTCCTCATTACTCAATACCCAGTCTAAAATAGCCTGCTCTCTCGTTGGTTCCTCTACATGTTGATTTAGATAACTATCCCGCATACATTCCAAGAAATCCTCTTCCTCAGCACCCCTGCCAATTTGATTCACCCAATCTATATGTAGATTGAAGTCACCCATTATAACGGTTTTGCCTTTGTCGCACGCATTTCTAATTTCCTGTTTGATACCATCTCCAACTTCACTACTACTGTTAGGTGGCCTGTACACAACACCCACCAGCGTTTTCTGCCCCTTAGTGTTTCGCAGCTCTACCCATACCGATTCCACATCCTCCAAACTAATGTCCTTCCTTTCCATTGCGTTAATCTCCTCTCTAATCAGCAACGCTACCCCACCTCCTTTTCCTTTCTCTCTATCCTTCCTGAATATTGAATATCCCTGGATGTTCAGCTCCCAGCCTTGGTCACCCTGGAGCCATGTCTCCGTGATCCCAACTATATCATAGTCATTAATAGCTATCTGCACATTCAGCTCATCCACCTTATTACGAATGCTCCTTGCATTGAGACACAAAGCCTTCAGGCTTGTTTTTACAACACTCTTACCCCTTATACAATTATGTTGAAAAGTGGCCCTTTCTGATTTTTGCCCTGGATTTGCCAGCCTGCCACTTTTATTTTTCACCTTGCTACCTATTGCTTCTACCCTCATTTTACACCCCTCTGTCTCTACGCTCACACATTTAAGAAACCCTTTCCCTTTAACTCCATCCTCCACTATCCCATTCGACACCCCACCCCCCTTATTCAGTTTAAAACCACCCGTGTAGCAGTGGCAAACCTGCCTGCCAGAATGCTGGTCCCCCACCTGTTAAGATGCAATCCGTCCCTTTTGTACAGTTCCCCCTTACCCCAAAACAGATCCCAGTGATCTAAGAATCTAAATCCCTGCCCCGTGCACCAGTTCCTCAGCCACACGTTCAGGTCCCGTATCTCCCTGTTCCTGCTCTCGCCAGCACGAGGAACTGGAAGCAAACCGGAGATAACAACCCTGGAGGTCCTGCTTTTCAGCATTTTTCCGAGCTCTCTAAAGTCACGCTGCAGAATATTCATCCCCTTCTTTCCGACATCGTTTGTGCCGACATGCACTACCACTTCCGGATGTTCACCTTCGCCCTTGAGGATTTTCTGCACTCTGTCCGTGACATCCTGGATCCTGGCACCAGGAAGGCAGCACACCATCCTCGCATCCCGTCTGTTGCCGCAGAAACCCCTGTCCGTACCTCTCACAATGGAGTCTCCCACTACAATGGCGTTGCCTGCCTTAAGCCTTTTTGGTTTTGGCTCAACAGCCCTATTCGCATCACAAGCCAGTCCGCTGCCCAGTGTAAACACCTCTTCTGTCCCGACAGCTTCTAAGTGGGTGAACCTGTTCACAAGAGGTACAACACCTGGGGACGTTGGCATTCCATGCTTCCCTCCCGTTCTCACTGTCTCCCACCTTCTCTCTTCCAGTACCTTAGGTGTAACAATCGTACTGTAGGACTTGTCGAGGAACGACTCCGTTTCTCGGACGAACCGGAGGTCATCCACTTGCTTCTCCAGTTCCCCAACACGGCCCTTCAGGAGCTCTACCTGGATGCACTTCTCGCATTTGTAGCAGCCAGAGGCATTAGCGGTGTCCTTGACCTCCCACATACTGCAAGCATCGCACTGAATCAGCTTGCCTGACATTTCCTTCTTTCGTCTCCTCGCCGAAGACTCTCGAGCCAAAGACTCACACTTTTCTCACAGGGCACTTCCCTCACAAGGCCGCTCACTCACTGCCAGTTCGCTAAGAGCAGTCTTGCTTAAATTGACTGATAAATTGCCTGATTTACCAATTTACAAACCAAATTCCTCAGTTTTCAACTGTTTTCCCAGCACTGACTCACTTCTCTCCTCCCACTTGGGCTAGAGCCAATCAGTCGTATCTCTTGCTAAACTCCTGCTGCTGTTGCTCCCAAATCTACAGCAGTTCTGAGTCAAGTCTGCCTGTCCTTGGCCTCTACTTTAACTGTTTTCACTTCTCTCCTCCCACTTGGGCTAGAGCCAATCAGTCGTATCTCTTGCTAAGCTCCTGCTGCTGTTGCTCCCAAAACTACAGCAGTTCTGAGTCAAGTCTGCCTGTCCTTGGCTTCTACTTTAACTGTTTTCACTTCTCTCCTCCCACTTCTTCATTATTCCACTTTTTCATCCACTCCCTATACACACGTTGCAATTTATGGAGGGCCCAATTAACCTGCAAACCCGCACGTCTTTGGGATGTGGGAGGAAACCGGAGCACCCGGAGGAAACCCACATGGTCACCGGGAGAACGTGCAAACTCCGTACAGACAGCACCCATAGTCAGGATCGAACCCGGGTCTCTGAGCGCTGTAAGGCAGCAGCTCTACCGCTGCGCCACCGTGCCGCCTCTGTTCCCATTGTAACATCCAATGGAGACACGATGGAACTGCAGATGCTGGAATCTTGAGCAAAAGACAAAGTGCTGGAGGATCACAGCGAATCAGGCAGCATCTGTGGAGGGAATGGACAGATGACGTTTCGGGTCGGGACCTTTCTTCAGAGTCCATTGAGTGGATTTGCACCGGACCCTGACAAGGTAAACTGCCCCCCTCTGTAACTCACAAAATGAGGCACTGCGGATGCTGGTTTACAAAAGAAAGGCACAGAGTGCTGGAGTAACTCAGCAGGTCAGGCAACATCTCTGGAGAACATACAGGCAGCGCCCATTGTCTGAATTGAACCCCTGTCTCTGGGTTCTGTCGGGCAGCAACTCTACAGCTGCACCACCGAGCCACCTTGACCATGAAGTAAACTTCAAGTGATCCATTGGCCTGCTAACATTCAAATCCTGTTGCCTGTTCCTTTTGAGCACAGTAACTCACAGTCATCTTCTTCCTGTTAATTGTATTGTATTTACAGGCTTGTGAAACTCCTGCGGGTAAGAATATTAGTTTAGTTTAGAAATACAGCGTGAAAACAGGCCCTTCGACCCATCGAGGTCGCACCGACCAGCGATCACGCATACACTAGCATTATCCTACACACTAGGGACAATTTACAGAAGCCAATTAACCTACAAACCTGCAAGTCTTTGGAGTGTGGGAGGAAACTGAGGCGCCCGGAGAAAACCCACATGGTTATGGGACGGGGGGACGTACAAACTCCACTCAGAGAGCACCAGTAGTATCTCTGGCGCTGTAAGGCTGTAACTCTAATGCTGCGCCACCGTGCCGCCATTTCATTGTTCCGTTGTCGTCATGAGAAATTCTCCCTACTCTCCTTAATATACCACAGCAGCACAGTGGGTGGAGCCACAGCCTCACAGCACCAGAGACCTGGGTTCGATCCCGACCTCGGGTGCTGTCTGTCTGTGTGGAGTTTGCACGTACTCCCTCTGACCGCATCCCAAAGACAGGCGGGTTGATTGGCCTCTGTAAATTGCCACCAGCGTGCAGTTTAGTTTAGTTTATCATCATCACACGTACATGGAATGGATGAGAAAGTGGGATACCATCGAACAAGTGTGAAGGGGTGATCGATCGACGGTAGGTGTGGGCTCAGTGGGCCGAAGGGCCTGTTTCCAAGTGGTATCTTTCAATCAATCAATTCTGCAGGCCATGTAGTGAAGGTGTTGCCAATAACGACACTACTGAATGGTCTCTAGATCCTCACAGAAGTCAGTTAGCCACATCACATCAGGAGCAGATAGCTTACCGTAAGACCTGCGGAACTCCGCTCATCACTGGCAGACAGCCAGGAAAAGCTCCCTTTATTGCCACGATGCCACAGCAAGGGCAAGCAAAAGGGGAGGAATAGACTGAATAGTCTGCCATAGAGCATCAAGGCCTGACGATGCCTTCCCACACTTGTTTCAAAAAGATGCCAAGCATCGCAAGCAATTCCAAAGAAAATATATACAAAAAGGACATGTGTGTGTGGGAGTCTGTGAGTGGGACGATCATCATCTCATCAGTTCATCGTCAGCTGGGGCACGAAGGAGCAGGTTGGACAAAGCACTGGCCTTTCGCTAGTTCAGTTTAGTTCAGTTTGTTGTTACGTGTGCCCAGGTACAGTGAAAAGCTTTTCTGCTGCGTGGTATCCAGTCGGCGGAAAGAATGTACATGATTACAATCGAGCCGTCCACAGTGTACAGATACAGGATAAAGGGAATAATGTTTAGTTATTTAGTTAGTCCAGAAAAGTCCAATTATAGATAGCCCAAGAGTGTCCAGTGAGGTAGATGGTTGGCCATAGAATGATTCAGTTGTGTCAGAGACTTTTAAGGGCCTGTCCCACGATGCGAGTTCACCCAAGAGCTCTCCCGAGTTAAGAAAAAAATCAAACTCCAAAGTGTAAAGTCTAAAGTACAGTTTTCACACTTCTGTACCTCTTGCCTGATGGGAGAGGGGAGAAGAGGGGAGAAGAGGGGAGAAGAGGGGAGAAGAGGGAGTGACCGGGGTGAGACTGGTCCTTGATTGTGCTGCTGGCCTTGCCGAGGCAGCGTGAGTTGTAGATGGAGTCAATGGAAGGGAGGTTGGTTTGCGTGAAGAGTCCAGTCACATGTCAGAGTGTGAGAGGGATAGGGTGAATAAGTCTCAGGGAATGAAGTAAATAAGAACTACAACTAAATACTGTGCTCTGTTGCCGATATAGGATCATGGTTGTTCAGGTCAGTTCAAGGCTATTCACCCACGTCCTTAGAAGGCTTAGGAGGTTCGACGTGTCCCCAACCAGAGACCATTTACATAGAAACATAGAAATTAGGTGCAGGAGTAGGCCATTCGGCCTTTCGAGCCTGCACCGCCATTCAATATGATCATGGCTGATCATCCAACTCAGTATCCCGTACCTGCCTTCTCTCCATACCCTCTGATCCCCTTAGCCACAAGGGCCACATCTAACTCCCTCTTAAATATAGCCAATGAACTGGCCTCGACTACCCTCTGTGGCAGGGAGTTCCAGAGATTCACCACTCTCTGTGTGAAAAAAGTTCTTCTCATCTCGGTTTTAAAGGATTTCCCCCTTATCCTTAAGCTGTGACCCCTTGTCCTGGACTTCCCCAACATCAGGAGCAATCTTCCTGCATCTAGCCTGTCCAACCCCTTAAGAATTTTGTAAGTTTCTATAAGATCCCCTCTCAATCTCCTAAATTCTAGAGAGTATAAACCAAGTCTATCCAGTCTTTCTTCATAAGACAGTCCTGACATCCCAGGAATCAGTCTGGTGAACCTTCTCTGCACTCCCTCTATGGCAATAATGTCCTTCCTCAGATTTGGAGACCAAAACTGTACGCAATACTCCAGGTGTGGTCTCACCAAGACCCTGTACAACTTACAGAAGCCAATGAACCTACAAGCCTTTCGTGCGTGGGGAGGGATCCAGAGCACCCGGAGAAAACCCACGCGGTCACAGGGAGTACATACACACTCCGTACAGACAAGCACCCGTGGTCAGGATCGAACCCGGGTCCCTGGCGCTGTAAGGCAGCAACTCTACCGCTGCGCCCATGCACATTCTTTAATGTGAAAGGATTGCCAGGGTTGTATATCTGATGACCGACTCACACATTTTAAAGTATCACGTCTTTTATTTATTGAAAATCACAACTGATTTTTAATGCAATGCATTTTTAGGACAAAGTCTGAGTATTGAAGACAGTACAAAAATGTAAAAGGATTCCAACACAAGTATTTTATTGAGCTAGACAAAAATGCTGGAGAAACTCAGCGGGTGCAGCAGCATCTATGGAGCGAACGAAATAGGCAACGTTTCGGCCTGAAACGTTGCCTATTTCCTTCGCTCCATAGATGCTGCTGCACCCGCTGAGTTTTTCCATCATTTTTGTCTACCTTCGATTTTCCAGCATCTGCACTTCCTTCTTAAATATTTTATTGAGCTAATGTGAGGGTGTAGATAGAAACAACAATATAACTCGCACAACAGCCCTGCACAGTTCCACACTACGCAACAATATTTGTTATACAAGTATGGTACAGCATCTCCAAGAATTCACCAGGGGCACAAGGACTTGTTCCTTGTAAACTGGTCTTTGTAAGGTCTGCATCACTCATTATCACCTAGCCCACAGCCAACAATGGACCATTGTGGGCTCCACCTTTCCTCGATCACCGTCGCCTTTTTGCATATCTTTCCTTCATTTGTTCTATATCTCTCTATATCACCGTCTAAACCTCTCCTTTCCCTTTCCCCCTGACTCCCAGTCTGAAGAAAGGTCTCGACCTGAAATGTTACCTGTTCCTATTCTCCAAAGACGCCTGTCTGACCTGCTGAGTTACTCCAGCTTTTGGCGTCTATCTTTGGTTTAAGCCAGCGTCTGCAGCTCCTTCCGACACATCTTAGACAGAACGTGCAGGGTAAAAACGGAGCAGGTCCTTCAGCCCACAATGTCAAATATGATGTCAAGACTAACTCTATCTTAAGGGCCTGTCCCACTTTCACGACCTAATTCACGACCTCTGCCGAGTTTGTCCTTGACTCATACTCGCAGCATGGTCGTCACGAGGTCGTAGGAGGTCATAGGTAGGTCGTAGGAGGTCGTAGGTAGGTCGTAGCAGGTCGTGATGCTAGTCGTAGGTACCTGTGGCATCAAGTAGGTCGGGGCAATGAAAAATTTCCGTGAGTAATAAAGGTTGTGAATTAGGTCGTGAAAGTGGGACAGGTCCTTTAGAGTCATAGAAACATAGAAAATAGGTGCAGGAGGAGGCCATTCGGCCCTTTGAACTAGCACCGCCATTCATTGTGATCATGGCTGATCGTCCCCTATCAATAACCCGCGCCTACCTTCTCCCCATATCCCTTGACTCCACTAGCGCCTAGAGCTCTATCTAACTCTCTCTTAAATCCATCCAGTGACTTGGCCTCCACTGCCCTCTGTGGCAGGGAATGCCATAAATTCACAACTCTCTGGGTGAAAATGTTTTTTCTCACCTCAGTCTTAAATGACCTCCCCTTTATTCTAAGACTGTGGCCCCTGGTTCTGGACTCGCCCAACATTGAGAACATCTTTCCTGCATCTAGCTTGTCCAGTCCTTTTATAATTTTATATGTTTCTATAAGAATACCCCTCATCCTTCTAAACTCCGGTGAATACAAGCCTAGTCTTTTCAATCTTTCCTCGTATGACAGTCCCGCCAACCCAGGGATCAATCTCGTGAACCTACGCTGCACTGCAATCCAAATATTTCTTAAACATTGCGATAGTTTCTGTTAATCTGCCTGCACACAGTCCATGTCCCTCCATTCCCTGCGCATTCATGTGCTTATCTAAAAGTCTCTTAGACGCCACTGTCGTACCTGCCTCAACCACCTCGCCCTGCAGGGTGTTCCTGCTCCCACCACCCTCTGTTTAGAAAACATACCCCGCGGTCTCTGGCGCTGTGAGCTGCGTCAATGTTCATGTTGTAGAAAGTCCTTTGAGTCTGAAACAACACTGCAACCTGCCCTGCATCTGAGCTCCATTTGCCTGCCCGCTTTAAAATGCCCACCTTAAAAACAACCTGTTGTCATGTATGCAATCCAATCCTGGCTATGAGTGGCTCCAATTACTGCCATGCCTTTACACTTCAATCGTACCGTGGCAACAACTCAGTGTGTGTGGGGAGTGGTACATGAGCTACACTGTCGGGACAGTGTGTCCAACTTGACCTCCGAAGCTCATCCTACTGAAGACTGCAGATGCTGGGATCTTGGTTGAAAACACACACAGAGGTGCTGGAGGAACTCAGAGGGTCAGGCGTCATCTATGGAGGGAAATGGCCAGGCGACGTTTCGGGATCGGGTCCCTTTGACCCCCTATCTGAAGAAGGGATCTAACCCAAAACATTGCCTCCCCAGATGCTGCTTGGCCCGCTGTGTTCCTCCAGCACTTCAGTGTGTTTTAGAACATAGGCCAGCACAATGCAGGAACCGGACCTTCAGCCCACAATGTCTGTGCTGAATGTCGATGCCAAGAACAACTCTTATCTACCTGCACATGTACCTACATAGTCAAAAATCCATGTACCTCCATATCCAAAAGTCAGTTAAACGCACTATCGTATCTGCCTCCACCACCTCTGGTAGTGTATTTAATGTTCCCGCCACCCTCTGTGCAAAACAGTTACCCTGCATATTCCCTTTAAACTTTGCCCCTCTCACCTTAAAGCTATTTATTGAAAGAATTGTGGAGGAAGAATGTAATATACGTTCTATTCATACACGTTATATAACCCGTTCACTCTTCCAATTCAAGCATGTCTTTCTAAGTCATCGTCTTCGCAATGTAGGAAAACAATAGAGAAGAAATACATCACAGGAACAGATATTATTGATATTTTCTCTTTTAAATCTCAACACCATGATACATCTTGCATCTATTTAACAGTACAGGTTCACCACTGATTTTCCAACACCTTTGGTTCTAGAGCTTTGCCCCTTTTATCCGTTTTCCCGGACCAACAGAGGTCACGGCCTCAGAGAGAGGGCCGAGATCTAGTGTACTCTCATAATTTTGTCTGCATTAAAGAAGGTACCGGACTGCCAGTTGCTGGAAAATCGGTGTTGGACCTGTATCAGAAATTTACCAAATGCTGTATATAAATTATCAAATGGTCACATAATATCACATGAGTCTTAGTTTGGCACGCAGCGTGTAGAAATCTACTATTTGGCATGTTCAACTGGTATAGTTTTACGTTTGAAACACATTGTAGGCGCCACTATTTACTAATACAGTACTTCTTCCCCACTGTTTACACACTACTAAACAGTGCACTAATAAGCTAAGGATACAGTCCCCAATCCTCCAACCTACCTCTTTGCGGCCCTTGCACTTTAAAAAAAAATTGCACTTTCTCTGAGTCTGTAACACTAAACTACGCACGTTGGTATTTTTTTCTCGGCACTACCTGTTGTACTTGCTTATGGCTTGATTGTACTCGAGGATGGTATGATTTGCCTGGGTAGCACACAAAACTACATCGCGGTACACATGACCATTGCAAAGCAATACCAATACTTCCTGAGGAAGGTAGGATTTTACAAGCGTAAACTATACAACGTTGACCTCAATTCTAGACCTTCATCAATATTACGTTGGTTGAGGAAACTATCAAACTTTGAAGGGATCACTAACCCTATTTAATAAAGGCTTGTACACAAATGTATACTTTGTACTATTGCTGTCTACATAGGAGTCACTGGGTATGGGGAACACCACTAGGTGACAACATGTCTGTACGTCAGGAGGTAGCACCACACACAGTTACTATACGAGAGACGTGTAAATAGGGATGTTCGGCAGAACCAAATAGGGACCTGAGGAGAGGTAGCTCTTGCGGGCTCTGCTGCCGGACACAAAACTACTGCCATTCAACACCATTGGAAATCAGGTTTATATTACAAGATGATTTGTGCTTTATTCTACTGCTGGCAGAAGACCAGAGACCCTTCGCTCTGCGCCCAATGACGTTGAAGAGGAGTCGTTGTTACTTTGAGGCATTGCACCCGCTCGACCGCCCGGGCCTTCAGTCGGACTGCTCGTGATGAGGCGTCCAGCTTCATGCCACCTGGCAGGTCCAGTCACTCGCTTTACGCCCGTACTGTCAAGGATATGAACATCCGATTAACACAATGGCAAAGTTAAAGCAATGCACAAGCATCAAGTCTCACGTCTTACCAATGGGGGAGGCACAATCATCAACATATCACCTCCGTGTAATTCCTCTACACTAAACCCTCGTTATTACAGACCTCTTTAAAATTGGTTTTGGTTATAGCAGACTGTTTGTTTAAGAACACAAGCTGCTAGTTAGTCCCACTGCGGAGGCTGTTGGAATTGACAAGCCGTTGGAATTGACAAGCCGTTGGAATTGACAAGCCGTTGGAATTGACAAGCCGTTGGAATTGACAAGCCGTTGGAATTGACAAGCCGTTGGAATTGACAAGCAAACGATCCAATCGACACTTAACTCAATTAAACAATGTAACGCACAGCCTTTAGTATGTTTAGCTCGTAGAAATAAAAATACATTTTTAGTTGTCAAAAGAACTTTGTATTTGAAGGCAACCCGTTGTTTCACGGAGTGACCACTAGGTGGTTGGAGCAGATCCCACACCCTGTTATAGCGGATAATCGGCAATAACGGACACTATTCCCCCCCACCTCCCCATGGTCCGTTATAACGAGGGTTTACTGTATTGTGCAACATGTCGACATTTTCCTATCTTGTGAATTTCCATCCCCACATCCATTTGCTTCCACCTATGGTTCCAGGGTTCTTTATTGTCGCTTATATACAGCACAGTGACATTCTTTTACATAACCATAAATGCACAGTCACCACAGTTTTGCCGCCATTTAAAATGGCTCAAAAAAGAAAACACAAATAGTCCAAAGTCATGAGGGGAATAGATAGGGTGAATGCACTGATCTTTTACCCAGGGTACAAGAATCAAAAGCCGGTGGACATAGATTTCATAGCGAGAGGATTTGAGTATAGGAGGAAGAAGGTCCTACTACAGTTGTATAGGGCCCTGGTGAGGCCAAACCTGGAGTATTGTGGGCAGTTTTGGTCTCCTAACTTGAGGAAGGACATTCTTGCTATTGTGGGAGTGCAGCGTAGGTTCACGAGGTTAATTCCCAGGATGGCGGGACTGACATATGATGAAAAAATTGAATCAACTGGGCTTATATACACTGGAATTTAGAAGGATGAGAGGGTCTCTTATAGAAACATATAAAATTCTTAAGGGATTGGACAGGAAAAATGTTGGGGGAGTCCAGAATCAGGGTCACAGTTTAAGAATAAGGGGTAGGCCATTTAGGAATGAGATGAGGAAAAAACTGTTTCACCCAGGGAGTTGTGAATCTGTGGAATTCTCTGCCACAGAAGGCAGTGGAGGCCAATTCACTGGATGGAGAGAGTTAGATATAGATCTTAGGGCTAACGGAACAAGGGATATGGGGAGAAAGCAGGAATGGGATACTAATTTTGCATGATCAACCATGATCATATTGAATGGCGGTGCTGGCTTGAAAGGCTGAATGCACCTATTTTCTATGTTTCTAAGGTGAGAAGGGAAAGATTTAGTAGGAACTTGAGGGACAACTTGTTCACACAGAGAGTGGTGGGTATATGGAATGAGCTGCCAGAGGAGATAGTTGAGACGAGTACTATAACAGCTTTAAATTACATTTGGACAGGAACAGTTCTCTAACTTGCTTTCCCTCTCTCTTTGTACATCCCCCACCCTAGTTCTCCGACTAGTTTCACTGTCCTCCTGATTACATTTTACTGTTTGCATGCCTCGTTGTCACCTTCCCCTCAGCCAACAATGAACCATTCTACATTTCCTTGGTCATCGTCTGCTTTAATCTGTTCTTTTCACGCCTTACATGTATTTTATAGGCTTCCATATCTCGGTTCCCTCTCCCCAGACTCTCAGTCTGATGAAGGGTCTCGACCCGATACGTCACCCATTCCTCCTCTCCAAAGATGCTGCCTGTACCGTTGAGTTACTCCAGCATTTTGTGTGTATCAACAGTTTAGAAATAGCAGGCAAACGGGACTGGTGTAGATGGGGCATCCGGGTTGGCATGGACGAGTTGGGCTGAAGGGCCTGTTTCTGTGCTGGATGACTCTATGATCAGCATGGATAAGGTGGGCCGAAGGGCCCGTTTCTGGGATGGATGACTGAGGAGAATCAAGGGGTAGGGTGAGAAGGCAGGAACGGGGTGCTGATTGTGGATGATCAGCCATGAACACATTGAATGGCGGTGCTGGCTCAAAGGACTAAATGGCCAACTCCTGCACCTATTGTCTATGTATCTATGAGAAGCAGCTTTACTGAGAAATCATCGTTAGACACTGTGATGTTGAGAGAAAGAAGATTATTTTCAGAGATTAATTTTACATTGGGTTTAATGTTCTGAATTATATTTAACTGCCTTAATTAACTTTTTTAATTTCAATTTTTATGAGTTTTTAAGCATCTCTGAATGTCGGAGATCTAAATGCTTGTAAGATGCTGTACAGCTGTCACATCTGGCAGAGCTCTGCCCTGGGTTTTGCCAGATGTTGGGGGGTGTGATGCGGTGCACTTCAGTGTTGCTCCAGACTTTCTCTGGTTGAAGGGTTACTTCAAGAATTCCTTGCATCCCCTCTCTCTCCATCGCTCCCCCACCCAAGTCAATGTAACCAGCTTCAAAGTCATCACTGGAAATTGGAGGAACAGCACCTCATATTCCGCCTGGGTTGCTTGCGTCCGGATGGCATGAACATTGAATTCTCCCAATTTTGCTAGCCCTTGCTGTCTCCTCCCCTTCCTTAACCCTCGAGCTGTCTCCTCCCAGCCCCCCGCCCTCGGGCTCCTCCTCCTCCCTTTTTTCCTTCCTTCTCCCCCCCCACCCCCCATCAGTCTGAAGAAGGGTTTCAGCCCGAAACGTCGCCTATTTCCTTCGCTCCATAGATGCTGCTGCACCCGCTGAGTTTCTCCAGCACTTTTGTGTACCTTCAAAGCCATCTTGTTGAGTTTCATTGCCTGTAACTCGTTTTCACCCAGCCCACAGCTAGCAATGGCCTGTTTCCTTTATCATAGTGACTTTTCTGCATTTCTTTCGTTCATTTGCTCTATATCTCTCTGTTACCCCCGTCTATATCCCTCGTTTCTCATTCCCCCGACTCTCAGTCTGATGAAGGGTCTCGACCCGAAACGTCACCTATTCCTTTTCTCCAGAGATGCTGCCTGACCCTTGGATCTGGCGGGTTGTAGGCCCACATCCCTACATGGATGAGTGAAGGTCTGTTACATGGTGGCACGGTGGCGCAGCAGTAGAGTTGCTGCCTTACAGCGCCAGAGACCCGGGTTCGATCCTGACTATGGGTGCTGTCTATACAGAGTTTGTATGTTCTCCCCGTGACTGCGTGGGTTTTCTCCGGTAAGCTCCGGTTTTCTCCCACACCCCAAAGACATGCAGGTTTATAGGTTAATTGTCATCAGTGAAACATTGGAAAACAGACAATAGGTGCAGGAGTAGGCCATTCGGCCCTTCGAGTCAGCACTGCCATTCAATATGATCATGGCTGATCATCCAAAATCAGTAGCCCGTTCCTGCTTTCTCACCATATCCCTTGATTCCGTTAGCCCTAAGAGCTAAATCTAACTCTCTCTTCAATACATCTATGTTTAATGGCCATTTAAATAGACAAGGCATAGATGGATACAGTCCTATTGTGGGCAAATTGCATGAGTGTAAATAAGCAAAATATTTGGTGGGCTTGGTTTTTCTGTCTCGTACGATTCAATTTCCCTTTTCTGAAAAAGTCTCATGTCCTCAGCTTCCATACTTCACACTGGAGGCAAGAGCCTCCGAACGTAGTTATTGACTCATTTTAAACACATTCATGGGCGGCACAGTGGAGCAGCGGTAGAGTTGCTGCCTTACAGCGCCAGAGACCTGAGTTCGATCCTGACTACTGGTGCTGTCTGTGCGGAGTTTGTACGTTCTCCACGTGACCGCGTGGGTTTTCCTCGAATGCTCCGGTTTTCCTCCCCCACCGCAATGACGTACATGTTTGTAGGTTAATTGGGTTTGGTAAAAATTGTTAATTGTCCCTAGTGTGTGTTGGATGGTGTTAGTGTGCGGGGATCACTGGTCGACGTAGACTCGGTGGGCCGAAGGGTCTGTTTCTGCCCAGTATTTCTAAACTAAACTTTATACTCAAGATAAACAAAGAATGCTGGAGTAACTCAGCGGGACAGGCAGCATCTCTGGAGAGAAGGAATGGGTGACGTTTTGGGTCAGAATCAGAATCAGAATAATAATAATAATAATAATAAATATTATTTATGGGCGCCTTTCATGAGTCTCAAGGACACCTTACAAAAATTTAGCAGGTAGAGGAAAAACTTGTAAGGGGAATGAAATAAATAGTAGAGACATGACTAGTACACAAAGTAAAGACAGAATTCAATTCAAAACACAATATGAGGCAATTCATGCACAGATGAAAAGGGACGGGGACGTGGGGCTAAGGATAGGCAGAGGTGAAGAGATGGGTCTTGAGGCGGGACTGGAAGATGGTGAGGGACACGGAATTGCGGATCAGTTGGGGGAGGGAGTTCCAGAGCCTGGGAGCTGCCCTGGAGAAGGCTCTGTCCCCAAAACTGCGGAGGTTGGACTTGTGGATGGAGAGGAGACCGGCTGATGTGGATCTGAGGGACCGTGAGGGTTGGTAGGGGGAGAGGAGGTCAGTGAGATATGGGGGGGCCAGATGGTAGAGGGCTTTGTAGGTGAGGATCAGGATTTTGTAGTTGATCCGGTGGGAGATGGGAAGCCAGTGAAGTTGTTTGAGGACTGGAGTGATGTGATGCCAGGATTTGGTGTGGGTGATGAGTCGGGCGGCTGCGTTCTGGACCAGTTGGAGTCGGTTGATGTAGGTGGAGCTGATGCCAAGGAGAAGTGAGTTGCAGTAGTCCAGTCAGGAGGAGATGAAGGCATGGATGAGTCTTTCAGCAGCGGGAGGTGTGAGAGAGGGTCTGAGTTTGGCGATGTTGCGGAGATGAAAGAAGGAGGTTTTAATGACATGGCGGATGTGAGGCTCAAGGGAGAGGGTGGAATCAAAGATCACGCCAAGGTTGCGGGCCTGGGGAGATGGGGAGACAGTGGTGCCGTCGATGGTGAGAGTGGGGTTATTGATTTTGCTGAGTGTGGCTTTGGAGCCTATGAGGAGGAATTCTGTCTTATCGCTGTTGAGTTTGAGGAAGCTATGTTGCATCCAGGTTTTTATAGCTGACAAACAGGAGTTGATATGGGAGAGGGGGGGGGGGGGGGGGGGGTTGTGGGGGAATTTGGTGCCGAGGTAGATCTGGGTGTCATCAGCGTAACAGTGGAAGTCCAGGTTGAAGTGGCGGAGTATCTGACCAAGGGGGAGGATGTAGATGATGAAGAGGAGGGGGCCGAGTACGGAGCCTTGGGGAACGCCTTGAGTGACTGTGGCTGTAGCAGAGGTGTGGTTGTGGAGAGAGATAAAGTGGTCGTTTATTGTCATTTAAACATAGTTTCAAATGGAATTACGTTCGTCGAGACCCTTCTTCAGAAGACCTTTCCTCTGAAGAAGGAGCTCACCCACTCCTTCTCTCCAGAGATGCTCCTGTCCTGCTGAGTTACTCCAGCATTTTGTGTCTAAACCAGCACCTGCAGTTCCTTCCTAAACTTCACACTCACCTGGATATCAGTAAGGCTATCCATGAGCTGTTTTGCCAACTTATGTCCGTTTTCCAAGACTGGAATTTGCAAGTTCTGGAATAAGAGAATAAACAGTCTGTGAAACCGTAGCACAGATCCCGACATGTGCAACGTTAGTTAGGAGTTAAGAGTAATACAGCACACAAACAGTTTCAGCCCACCGAGTTTATACTGATCATCTACTACTCGTCTACACTTATCCTAGTGTTGGAAGGAACTGCAGATGCTGGTTTAAACCGAAGATAGACACAAAAAGCTGGAGTAACTCAGCAGGACAGGCAGCATCGCTGGAGAGAAGGAATAGGGGACGTTTCAAGTAACCCTGGCATTCCCTCTCTCTCCATCCCTCCCCTACCGAAGAAGCAGCAGCTTCTCGCTTTCTCCCAACAAACACCAATCAACGGCCTGTTTTCTTTATCATTGTTACTCTTTTGCATATCTTTCATTAATTGTTCTATATCTCTCTACATCACCGTCTATATCTCTCGTTTCCCTTTCCCGTGACTTTCAGTCTGAAGAAGGGCCTCGACCCGAAACGTCATCCATTCTTTCTCCCCAGAGATGCTGCCTGTCCCGCTGAGTTTCTCCAGCATTTAGTGTCTATCTTCGGTATAAACCAGCATCTGCAGTTCCTTCCTACACAACTCTAATCCTACCTTGATAATGCAACACCACAGACTACCTCTTGTACAATCAGCCACTGACATTGTCCCCAAACCTCAGCCCCTCGTTCATTCTGCTTTATTCTGGCATTTGTCTGCTGTGGGCATGGAGAACTGACGCACTATCACTTCTACCAGTATCCATTGTGGAAGTACGCAGTGGCCATTTTGAATCCACTGGTGATTTTCCATTTACTGCTGACTTCAAGGGCAAGGATGATCTCCCAAGGACATTGGCATCTCAAACACAGGAGGTGGCCGGACGCTAGAGTCATAGAATTATACACTCATACACCATGGAAATAGGCCCTTGAACCCAACTTGCCTGTGCCGACCAACATCTGTACTAGTCCCACCTTCCCGCATTTGGCCCAGATCCTTCTAAACCTTGTGTAGGAAGGATCAGCGGATGCTGGTGAAACAGCAACGATAGACGCAAAACGATGGAATAACAGCGGGTCAGGCAGCATCTCTGAGGGAATGGGTGACGTTTTGGGTCGAGACCCCTCTTCAGCCTCATGGCCCTGTCCCACGGTACGAGTTCATTCCAAGAGTTCTCCCGAGTTTGCCCTGATTCGAACTCGGAGATTTACGGTAATGGCCGCTCGTCGGTACTCGGGGCTCTCGTGGACATTTTTCAACATGTTGAAAAATCTTCACGAGTCTTCCCGAGCTTACCTGCCGTTAGCGAGTCTTCCCGAGTACCTGCCGTTAGCATTACGAGCCGCTAAGAGACGTCCCCGAGCTCCGACGTACCCGCTACGCTCATTCTACGTGCTTACCACGAGTTTGATTTTTTTTAAACTCGGAAGAGCTCTTGAATGAACTCATACAGTGGGACAGGGCCATAAGAGAGGTCTCACCCATTCCTTCTCTCCAGAGATGCTGCCTGTCCCGCTGAGTTACTCCAGCATTTTGTGTCTATCTTCGGTTTAAACCAGCATCTGCAGTTCCTTCCTACACTTGTTCATAGAGATATTAGACACAAAAAGCGGGAGTAACTCAGCAGTTTTTTTCCTACACCTCTTCGAGATGTTGCCTGACCCACTTAGTTACTCCAGCACTTTATGCCTTTTTTGGTAAGCCAGCATCTGCAGTTCCTTGCGTCTAGTTGAGGTAGCTTCTCATTACATAATGCAATATTCGGTATCCTCACCTCTCCCTTGTACAAGATCCGACCCACCGGACACACGACGCAGGCCGTTCCCGATCCGAAGAGTTCCTTGACCCGGTTTTCCTTCAGACCTTTGACCAGCTGGGCCATTGTCACTGGGCGCTCTTCAACTTTGAACTTCTTCTTCTCGTTCCCAAAAGGAAAGACCCCACAAAAAATATAATCAGATCCAGTTCATTTTGGGATGTACAAAATCTTTGCGCGCCATCTGCGTGACGTGCAAATGACGCCCAAGTGGGACAGACAGGCCCTTAAGATTGCAAATGACACTAAAGTAGGTGGTATCATAGACAGTTATCAGACGTTGCGACATGATCTTGATCAGCCACATTGGATGGGCTGAGGAATGGCAAATGGAGTTTAATTCAGATAAGTGTGAGGTGTTGCATTTCGGGACGTCACACCAGGGCAGGACCTCTACGGTGAATAGAAGGGCCCTGAAGATGTTGTAGAGCACAGAGATCTAGGTACTCCAGGTAGATCGTTCCCTGAAAGTGCCGTCACAGGTAGATGGCTTTTGGTACATTGGTCTTCAGTCAGGGTATTGAGTACAGAACTTGGAACAATATGTTACATTTGTACAAGACATTGGTGAGGACGCATTTCGAGTATTGTGTTCAGTTTTGGACACTCTGTTATATGAAGAATGCCATTAAGCTGGAAAGAGTGCAAAGAAGATTCACGAGGATGTTGCCAGGACTTGAGGGCCTGAGCTATAGGGAGAGGTTGAGCAGGCTAGGACATTATTCCTTGGAGCGCAGGAGGATGAGGGGTGCTTATAGGGGTGTATAAGATCATGAATGGATTATAGATATAGTAAATACACAATGTCTATTGTCTTTTGCCCAGTGTAGGGGAATCGGAAATAAGAGCACATAGGTTTAAGGTGAGAAAATAAAATATTTGATATGAAACTGAGGGGCAACACATTCATTCAGAGGGTGGTGCGTATATGGAATGAGCTGCCAGAGGAGGCAAATACTATAATAGCAATTAAAAGACTCTTGGGCAGGAAAGGGCTTGTTTCCATATCTCCAGAATCTAACCAGGCATTAAAAAAAAATATTTGACACTGAACAAGATCAAATATGTATCCCCAATGACTTTAATAAATACTTCAGATAAAGTTGATGGTGCAGTTAAAGGTAATAGCTATTGATTCTAATTACTGAGGAAATATAACAATATTGAGACTGAGAGACAAACATGAAACACACAACTAGTCAATGGTCAAATCAAAATTAAAACAGAGAAGTCGTGCTGTAAAGTTGCATTGAGAGCTGCAAATTGGCTGTTAGTGCGAGACCAGTCAAGTCGGGGGTATTGTCGTGTGGTTAAAGTTGTTACGCGGTGTAACATGTACTGACCCACTCGCGTGCCAAGTCGACAATGCTTTGCCGCGTAACGCCGGGTAAAACGATGCCGTCCAGTGGTGCTGTCACGAGCTCTTCCTCTGGGAGAAGAAAAAATAATCCACTTGGAAAACGTATTGTGGGAAGACTGATTCACACGTTACAATCCATGGAAATCCAGCAGCTCGTGAACAGTTTGGGTGGCTCACAACACAACGGGATGAACATTGATTTCTCTGACTTTAGATAACCTCTGACTAATTCCCACCCCCCCCCCCCCCCTCCCCCCCCGCCCCCCTCTCCCCCAAAGCAGCGGGCCGGGACAATCCCGACATTCAGGCCCAACGGACCGACCGTGGAGGACGAGGACTGAAGAAGGGTCTCAGTCTCTGAATCTAGCTCTCTCTTGAAAGCATCCAGAGAACCGGCCTCCACTGGGGCAGAGAATTCCACAGACTCACCACTCTCTGTTAGAAAAAGTGTTTCCTCGTCTCCGTTCTAAATGGCTTACTCCTTATTCATAATTTGTGGTTCTGGACTCCCCCAACATCGGGAACATGTTTCCTGCCTCTAGCGTGTCCAAGCCCTTAACAATCTTATATGATTCAATGAGAATCCCTCTCATCCTTCTAAACTCCGGAGTGCATAAGCCCAGCTGCTCCATTCTCTCAGCATATGACAGTCCCGCCATCCCGGGAATTAACCTAGTAAACCTACGCTGCACTCCCTCAATAGCAAGAATGTCCTTCCTCAAATTAGGGGGCAAAAACTGCACACAATACTCCAGGTGTGGTCTCACTAGGGCTCTGTACAACTGCAGAAGGACTTCTTTGCTCCTATATTCAATTCCTCTTTTTATAAAGGAACAACATGCCATTCGCTTTCTTCACTGCCTGCTGTACCTGCATGCTTACTTTCATAAGTAAGCATGCAGATCACGGGAACTGCTCCAGTACATCGAGCGCACGGACTTTGGACTTTAGATAATGGAGCCAGAACATGGCATCGCCCATGTGTGTAATATATGCATAAATAATTTCACTGCGTAGTTGCAAATGTAACACATAAAGCTCCATTGACTATTGAAATCCCTGCTTTCTTCCCCGTCTCATGCTTTGCTTTTATCTCTGGCCTTTGTTGCAACCATCTGCCTTTCAGCATCACCACCACCCGTCACCTATTTCCTGCCACGCTCTGTCCTCTGTTCTGCCTCTCCTCTCTTCCCCCATTCTTCTCTTCCCCACACAATCAGTCTGGAGAAGGGTCCCGACCCAAAACCTCACCAATCCATGTTCCCCAGAGATGCTGCCTGACCTGCTGAGTTATTCCAGCGCTTTGCGTCCTTTTAGTTTAGGAAGGAACCCCAGATGCTGGTTTAAACCGAAGATGGACACAAAATGCTGGAGTAAGTCAGCGGGACAGGCAGCGTCAGCCTGTCCTTCTACTGTTGTTTAGTTTAGAGATACAGCGCGGAAAAGGCCCTTCGGCCCACCGAGTCCGCGCCGACCAGCGATCCCCGTACACTAACACTAGGAACAATTTTACAATTTTTACCAAAGCCAATTAACCTACAAAGCTATACGCCTTTGGAGAGCGGGAGGAAACCCGAGAACACCCACGCGGTCACGGGGAGAACGTGCAAACTCCACACAGAACAGCACCCGTAGTCAAGATGGAACCCGGGTCTCTGGCGCTGTAAGGCAGCAACTCTGCTGCTGCGCCATCAATTATATTAACTACCAATTGCAGTTCCATGTTTCTATGTACAATGTGGCGTCCTGCTCTCACCAACTGTAAAGCCCATCTTTCACCATCACGGATTCCCTGCTGTTTGTGGAGCAAGGGAACACGCAACGAATATGGTGGCACAGTGGCACAGCTGCCAGAGCCACTGCCTCACAGCACCACCAGAGACCTGGGTTCCATCCTGACCTCGGGTGTTGTCTGTGTGTGGAGTTTGCACGTTCTCCCTGTGACCGCGTGGGTTTCGCATCGACGTGCGGGTTTGTAGGTTACTTGGGCCCTCTGTAAAATTGCCACCCGTGTGTAGGGAATGGATGGCGTGGGACTAGTGGGAACAGGTGATCAATGGTTGATTCGGACTCGATGGGCCCAAGGGCCTGTCTCCATGCTGTATCTCTAAAAAGTTAAACCAAAAAAATAACTGTAACTAAAATTAGTTTATCTTGGCATTATATTCATCACAATGTTGATCTCCAAATCTCTGTGTATCACTAAACTAAACTAAACTAAACTAAACTAAGCTGGCCGACCTGAACAGCACACACTGAACAAGGGTCCCGACCCCAAACGTCACCTGTCATTAATCTCTGGGGATGCTGCCTGATCCGCTGAGTTGCTCCAGCATTTTGTGCCTTTCCTTGGATAGCAGGCATCTGCAGTTCCTTTTTTTGACACCACACCAAATGTGGCCTCACCAAAGTCTTGTACAACTATAACATGACGTCCTAACTACTGTTGCTCAATATACCGGCCGATGATACACACAAAATGCAGGAGTGAATGACAGTCATACCTAATGCCTTGCTCACCACCCTGTCCACTTGAATGGCCACTTGCACCTGTGTGCCCAGATCTCTCTGTTCTTCCTCAGGGCTCTTCCATTCAGCGCGGAAGTCCTGCCACGATTTGACGGAACCAAGTGAAGGAACAAAGGAGGGGCTGGCGTGGGGGGACCGCCTTGAGGGGGGGGGGGGGGGAGAACAATGGACAATATGGGACCCGGCGTGGGAAGGGGGAACTGGCTCGGATACGGTGTATACTTTGTGCCTTTGTCAGTGCCCTTTATGTAGCGACTCCTTGCATACCTCGGGTATACAAGCAAAGAATTTCACTGTGACTTGTCACATTTGACAATAAAGTCTTCACTTATTCATTCATTCAACATCTCACGCTAGCTCGAGTATCACCTCCACCTGCGAGCAACAAGCCTATCCAGCAGTTCCGCCAGTTCCACCGATTGTACCATTCAGTCTCCACCAGTCTCCGCTCTATCACAGACACTCCCTCTCCCCCACATCTATCTGCAACTTAAGACAATGCTTCTTCCTGCCCACCGCGCTATATCAGTCTGAAGAAGGGTTTCGGCCCGAAACGTTGCCTATTTCCTTCGCTCCATAGATGCTGCTGCACCCGCTGAGTTTCTCCAGCACTTTTGTCTAACTTAAGACAATGTCTGTTTTCTAACTTTGCTTAGCTCTGATGGAAGGTCACCAGCATGAAACGTTGACTCTGATTCTCTCTCCATAGATGCTGCCTCACCACTGAGTTTCTCCAGCATTTTTGTCTACCCTCTCTCCAGAGATGCTGCTGCCTGACCTGCTAAGCACAATTCCAGCCTTTGCAGAAAAGGACACAAAGTTCTGGAGTAACTCAGCGGGTCAGACAGCATCTCTGGAGAACATGGATAGGTATTGTTTCAGGTCGAGACTCTCCTGTAAGGATCCCAACCCAAAACATCTCCTCTCCACGTTCCCGCCTGACTTGTTGAGTTACTCCAGCACTTTGTGTCCTTTTGTGCATTAACCAGCATCTGCAGTTCCTTCTTTTCAGCAAGTAGTTTTTATTTCAAATGGGTCTGGAGATTATCACGGTGAGGCATGTGATCAGAGTAGGATTACGTTTATTCAGTGATGGGGTAAAATACTCCAGTCTCCTGTGTGGCAAATTAACACTTCTGGTCCATTTGAGCTTCATTTAAATGCATTCAACCTCAGCTAGAGAATGGAAGGGGAACCTTGCTCTCTATTCTGCAGTGTGTGTGTGTGTGTGTGTGTGTGTGTGTCTGTGTGCATTTGTGTATCTGTGTGTGTGTGTGTGTGTCTGTGTCTGCATGTGTGTCTGTGTGAATGTGTCTGTCTGTGTATGTGGCTGTGTGTATCTTTGTGTGTGTCTGCGTGCGTGTGTTGGTGTGTGTCTGTGTGTGAGTGTGTGAGTGTGTGTGTGTGTGCGTGTGTCTCACTGTGTGTGTGTGACTGTGTGTGTGTGTCTCACTGTGTGTGTGTGACTGTGTGTGTGTGTGTGTGTGACTGGGTGTGTGTGTGACTGGGTGTGTGTGTGACTGGGTGTGTGTGTGACTGTGTGTGTGTGTGACTGGGTGTGTGTGTGACTGTGTGTGTGTGTGTGACTGGGTGTGTGTGTGACTGGGTGTGTGTGTGACTGGGTGTGTGTGTGACTGGGTGTGTGTGTGTGTGTGACTGGGTGTGTGACTGGGTGTGTGTGTGACTGTGTGTGTGTGTGACTGGGTGTGTGTGTGACTGGGTGTGTGTGTGTGACTGGGTGTGTGTGTGACTGGGTGTGTGTGTGACTGTGTGTGTGTGTGACTGGGTGTGTGTGTGACTGTGTGTGTGTGTGACTGTGTGTGTGTGTGTGACTGGGTGTGTGTGTGACTGGGTGTGTGTGTGACTGGGTGTGTGTGTGACTGGGTGTGTGTGTGTGTGTGACTGGGTGTGTGACTGGGTGTGTGTGTGACTGTGTGTGTGTGTGACTGGGTGTGTGTGTGACTAGGTGTGTGTGTGTGACTGGGTGTGTGTGTGACTGTGTGTGTGTGTGACTGGGTGTGTGTGTGACTGGGTGTGTGTGTGACTGTGTGTGTGTGTGACTGGGTGTGTGTGTGACTGGGTGTGTGTGTGTGACTGGGTGTGTGTGTGACTGTGTGTGTGTGTGTGACTGTGTGTGTGTGTGACTGGGTGTGTGTGTGACTGGGTGTGTGACTGGGTGTGTGTGTGACTGGGTGTGTGTGTGACTGGGTGTGTGTGTGACTGGGTGTGTGTGTGACTGGGTGTGTGTGTGTGTGACTGGGTGTGTGTGTGTGTGTGACTGGGTGTGTGTGTGTGTGACTGGGTGTGTGTGTGACTGGGTGTGTGTGTGACTGGGTGTGTGTGTGTGTGACTGGGTGTGTGTGTGACTGGGTGTGTGTGTGACTGGGTGTGTGTGTGACTGGGTGTGTGACTGCATGTGTGACTGTGTGTGTGTGTCTCACTGTGTGTGTGTGACTGTGTGCGTGTGTGACTGTGTGCGTGTGTGTCTGTGTGTGTGTGTGACTGTGTGCGTGTGTGACTGTGTGCGTGTGTGACTGTGTGCGTGGGTGACTGTGTGCGTGTGTGACTGTGTGCGTGGGTGACTGGGTGTGTGTGTGACTGGGTGTGTGTGTCTCACTGTGTGTGTGTGACTGTGTGCGTGTGTGACTGTGTGCGTGTGTGACTGTGTGCGTGGGTGACTGGGTGTGTGTGTGTCTCATTGTGTGTGTGTCTGTGTGTGTGAGTGTGTCTGTGTGCGTCTGTCTGTGTCTGTGTCTGCAAACTGACTGCCCTTCTAATGGAGAATACAACTGCTGAGTAGATCAAATGTAAAATGTCACTGATGTCCCCTGCTGTGTTCAGTCGTATAGAGTTTTAATAAAACTGTCACACACCGACAACAACTTGTCTTTATGTGGTGCTCAATGCAACAAAACAGCCTACAATCTCCCACAGAAGCTTGTTCAGACAAAGGCTGCCATAGACGTGAGCAAAGGCTTGGTGAGAAAAGTGTCTTTTATCATCTTAAATGTGGCAACTGGAAAGATGTAGGGAGGGATATGATCTTATAGAGGTGTACAAATTCATGAGAGGAATAGATCGGGTAGATGCAGAGTCTCTTGCTCAGAGCAGGGGAACCGAGAAACAGAGGACACACAGTAGGTCTAAGGTGCGGGGGGAAAGATTGAATAGGAATCTGAGGGGTGACCTTTTCACACAAAGGGTGGTGGGTGTATGGAACAAGCTGCCGGAGGAGGTAGTTGAGGAATTTAGACAGGTACAAGGATACGACAGGTTTAGAGGGATACGGGCCAAATGCAGGCAGGTGGGACTTGTCTAGATGGGCCACGTTGGCCGGCATTGGCAAGTTGGGCCGAAGGGCCTCTTTCCACGCTATAAATTTCCATGACTCTATTATTCCACATTTCAGTTGAGAATGGAGTGGCAAAGGAAATTAGTACTTAGTAATTAACTGTCATCTCCAGCTGTTTATAATTTTCAACTGGCTGCTGGATTCAGCACACACTTTGTTTCTGAAGTGAGTCGGGTTGGGTTTTGTAGTTGAGGCTGGGACTATCCCAACGTTGAATAAACAGTTAGACAGGTACATGGATAGGACAGGTTTGGAGGGATGTGGGCCAAATGCAGGCAGATGGGACTAGTGTAGCTGGGACATGTTGGCCGGTGTGGGCAAGTCGGGCCGAAGGGCCTGTTTCCACGTCATATGACCTCAATGCAAAAGAGCGGTGGGTAGCGGGTAGAAACGGCACTCGCTCACTTTAATATCTGCCGCTGATTGCAGGTGGGTCGCTACAGGTAGATCATCTGCCTCTCTTATCGCATTACTACGGCAGCCACACTTCAGAATAAGTACCTCATTGGCTGCAAAGTGCTGCGGGACTTCATAAAATACGCTACCAAAATAAAATGCATGCTGCTATCGTAATAAGTGTAACAAGTGTGACTTCAGGCACCTCCCTGCGTGCGGCAGGGTGAATGGAGAGCAAACCATGGCGTGATGCCCCTGAATGGCTCCCACCAACTAATTGTCCGGGCCTCTGTCTTCCTCGCATTAATGAAACAATCCCTGCCACACTGTTAATTAAGCCTTAGAAAGGCAGCCTGCTCAGGAGCAGGGCGAGCCATTAATCTCTGTGTTACTGCGGCAAGGTACAGCCTACCGTACACACTCTTGTCTCACACCCCTCATCAGCTCCGACTTTCAGTAAAAATCTTTGCCGTCAGTTCAGGGAATATGCTTTTTTTTAAATCATGCCATGTCAAGGGGTATGGGGAGAAGGCAGGCACGGGTTATTGATAGGGGACGATCTGCCATGATCACAATGAATGGTGGTGCTGGCTCTCATGCTCCTATTTTCTATGTTTCTATGTTTCTGTGTTACCTGTGAGGATCAAGCGGGGTTTATTAAAGGCACGGCCATGGGGGGGGGGGGGGGGGGTGGACTTTAAGAGAACGGTCACTTTCATAATGAAATGGAGAGAAACCATACCGACATCTCCCTTTGTGCGATTAAATTGCCTTTTACAACACTTCCAGCAGCTAAATTACTGGAAGTAATTTTTTTTTTTTTTAAAGAAAAAATAGAACCAGCCACAACCAGGAAATGGTAAAGAAATCTAATCACCGAGTGAATGACCTCTGCATAAAGAAATCTGGCAAGCCTCATCTCAGCTATAAAGAAATCCGAAGGCCTGATCTTATAGAGGTGTATAAAATCACGAGAGGAATAGATAGAGGAGTCTCTTGCCCAGAGTAGGTAAATCGAGGACCAGAGGACTTAGGTTTAAGGTGAAGGCAGAAATTATTTCATTGGAATCTGAGGGGTAATGTTTTCACACATAGGGTGGTGGGTGTATGGAACAAGCTGCCATAGGTGGTGGTCCAGGCAGGGACTATCCCAGCGTTTAAGAAACAGATATACAGGTACGTGGATGGGACAGGTTTGGAGGGATATGGACCAAACGCAGGCAGGTGGGACTAGTGTAGCTGGGGCATGTTAGCCGGAGTGGGCAAGTTGGGCCGAAGGGCCTGTTTCCACACTGTAGCACTCTATGACTCTAATATGTTTATGATTTATTTAGTAGGCAAGGAAAACTGATATTTTCCCTGTTTCTTCTGAAGGCAGAAGGCCATTCAGCCCATTGAGCCTCTGCCGTTTCTCAGAGCTACACACTGTATCAATCTTACTGCAACCTATTCCCTCTCACTGATCCATGAGCTCACCCTGATTCTCCCTGCAACACTCCTGCATTATTCACCTACTGCAAGAATTAACCTAGGGACACTTTCAACCTACTCACTCTTCCAACACGTCCAGGCACCAAAGGGGTTAAAATCCAGAAATAGCTTCCTACATGAGGTTCAACCCCTGGATGATAACCCCCGCGCCTGTAGGATAGCTGCGTGGGTGACACACACCTACAAGCAAAACCCCACGCACTAACACTATATCCTGACGAGTCCCTTCCATCGGGAGCGGAAGAGACTTACAAAGGGGTTGGACAGGCTAGATGCAGGAAGATTGTTCCCGATGTTGGGGAAATCCAGAACAAGGGGTCACAGTTTAAGGATAAGGACCGAGATGAGAATTTTTTTTTCACACAGAGAGTGGTGAATCTGTGGAATTCTCTGCCACAGAAGGTAGTTGAGGCCAGATCAATGGCTATATTTAAGAGGGAGTTAGATGTGGCCCTTGTGGCTAAAGGGATCAGGGGGTATGGAGAGAAGGCAGGTACAGGATACTGAGTTGGATGATCAGCCATGATCATATTGAATGGCGGTGCAGGCTCGAAGGGCCGAATGGCCTACTTCTGCACCTATTTTCTATGTTTCTCAGAGAGATGGCCAGTCTGGCTCTGGCTCAGCCGCCTCAGAACACGGGTCGGACGGAGCAAAGCCCTCATGCAGAAGTGGGGGTATAACAACGATGGGCCAACCGAACGTGACTGAGACAGCGTGCACACCATCGGACTGACAGGCAAGGTATACATTAGCTCCCCAGAGACTCACAACTCGGAAAGAAAGCAGTGGACTTCAACAATTGCTGATGTAAGTGCAAGTTTACGCCAAGTCGCCTATCATATTTAGTTTGGAGACAGCGCGGAAACAGGCCCTTCAGCCCGTCGAGTCGTTGCCGACCAGCGATCCCTGCACAGTAGCACTATCCAGCACACACGAGGGACAATTTACAGTTTTTACCGAAGCTAATTAACCTCCAAACCTGCACGCAGTCACAATCCACGCGGGTCACGGGGAGAACGTACAAACTCCATACAGACAGCACCCGAGGTCAAGATCGAACCTGGGTTTCTGACGCTGTGAGGTAGCAACTCTACCGCTGCACCACTGTGCCACACAATATTAAGGGGTGACTGTATAAACATTTGTAACACTGCGAGAATGAAGCTTGATTTAGGCATAACTGTACCTCCTTGCTCGTTTATCCAGTAAAGGAACAGATTCATTGTTCCTGCCTCTGTTATCTTCTCATCATCTTCGTAGAGCCACAGGACCTGCTGACAGCCAACATTCTGAGCTTGAGATTGCGCATATAGTGAGGCTCCATAATTCCTAAAACAAGAGAGAATAAGGTGTTACAACCTGGCTTTCACTGTTTAAAGTCGTTGCCCATAAATTACAGGGCAGCGCAATGGCACGAGCAGGCTGATCCGCTGCCTCACAGCGGCAGACACCCGGGTTTCATCCGGACTACAGGTGCTGCCTGTGTGGAGTTTGCACGTTCTCCACGTGATCGCGTGGGATTCCTCCGGGTGCTCCGGTTTCCTCCCCCTAATCGGCAGTATTAAATTACCCCGAGAGTGTAGGTGAGTGGTAGAATCTCTGAGGAGTTGACAAGTACGTGGGGGACTCAGTTAAGTAGTTTTGTCTTTACTTTAGACTTTCCAGGTGCGGCAGAGGTTCACCTGCATTTCCTCCAACCTCACCCATTGCATCCGCTGCTCTAGATGTCAGCTGCTCTACATCAGTGAGACCAAGCGCAGGCTTGGCGATCGCTTCGCCCAACACCTCCGCTCGGTCCGCATTAACCAACCCGATCTCCTGGTGGCTCAGCACTTCAACTCCCCCTCCCATTCCGAATCCGACCTTTCTGTCCTCGGCCTCCTCCATGGCCAGAGTGAGGACCACCGTAAATTGGAGGAGCAGCACCTCATATTTCGCTTATGCAGTTTGTACACCAGCGGTATGAACATTGACTTCTCTAATTTCAGGTAGCCCTTACTTTCTCCTCCCCTTCTCAGCTCTCCCTCAGCCCACTGGCTCCTCCTCTTCCTTTCTTCTTCCTGCCCCCCCCACCCCCACACTGCATCGGTCTGAAGAAGGGTCTCGACCCGAAACGTTGCCTAATTCCTTCGCTCCATAGATGCTGCCTTACCCGCTGAGTTTCTCCAGCACTTTTGTCTACCTTAGTTTGGGCTAATTTAGTTTAGTTGTTTCGTTTAGATATAACGTGGAAACGGGCCCATTGGTTCATCGAATCCGCGCTGACCAGCGATCACCCCATACACTAGGGCTATCCTACATGCTAGGGACAATTTACAATTCTTTCTGAAGCCAATTAACCTACAAAACCGCACTTCTTTGGAGTGTGGGAGGAAATCGGAGCACCGGAGAAATCCCATGCGGTCACGGGGAGAACGTACAAACTCCATTCGGTCAGCATTTGTAGTCAGGATCGAACCCGGGTCTCTGTTGCTGTAAGGCAGCAACTCTACTGTTGCATCACCGTGTCAGGTTTGTACATTAATTGGCTTCTGCAAATTGTCCCTATTGTGTAGGATAGTGTTAAGGGCCTGTCCCACTTTCACGAGGTAATTCACAAATTCTCCCGAGTTTTACCCTGATTCAAACTCACAGAATGTTCGTAACAAGTCCGTAGGAGGTAGTAGATATATCGTAGTGGCTCGTTATGCTAGCCGTAGGTACTCGTGGCATCAGGTAAGTCGCGACGTTTTTTTCAGCCCAATAAAAAATGTCCACGGGTAAAAAAATGGTGGGGATGAAAGAAATTGCAACTTTTTACTCGTGAGGTGGGAATCGAAATAGTTGTGGGAATTCGTAGACATACTCATAGGAGTTTGTGAACATAGTCGTGGAAGGTCGTAGGAGTTCGTAGATTACCACCATCTTTATTTATTTTTTCAGGTCCTTTAAACTCGGCGGAGGTTTTGAATTAAGTCGCGAAAGTGGGACAGGCCCTTTAATGTGCGGGTGATCGCTGGTCGGCGAGGACTCGGTCGGGTGAAGGGTCTGTTTCCACGCTGTAGTGTGATTGTCGCTGTCTCATCCTGCCCTCATTGTTTATCCACTCCAGCTCTGCAGTTCACTCTCCGCGCTCTACACGCTTCCAGACTGGTGCCTGTAATGCCTTCCACTTACTTTCTGCCCACATTTAGTTCAGTTTACAAGTTCATAGGAGTAGAATTGGGCCATTCGTCTCCTTCCGCCATTCAATCATAGAAACATAGAAAATAGGTGCAGGAGGAGGTAATCCGGCCCTTTGAGCCAGCATCGCCATTCATCGTGATCATGGCTGATCGTCCCCAATCAATAACCCGTGCCTGCCTTCTCCCCATATCCCTTGATTCCACTAGCCCCTAGAGCTCTATCTAACTCTCTCTTAAATCCATCCAGTGATTTAGCATCCACTGCCCTCTGTGGCAGGGAATTCCACAAATCATGGCTGATCTCTGCCTCCTAATCTCATTGTCCAGCCTTCTCCCCATAACCCTTGACACCCGTTCTAATCAAGAATTTGTCTATCTCTGCCTTAAATTTGCATCAGCCAATCTTCCCTGTCCCGCCTGCAACTGGTCCAAAACGCCGCAGCGAGACTCCTGACGGGCACCCGAAAACGGGACCACGTCACCCTGATCCTGGCCTCTCTCCACTGGCTCCCGGTGCGGTTCCGTATAAACTTCAAGATACTCCTCCATGTTTACAAAGCCCTCAATGGGTTTGCCCCCACCTACATTAAAAATCTTCTCACCCACCACTCCACCTCCAGGCCCCTCAGATCGGCCGACTTGGGGTTGCTGAATATCCCGCGGTCTAGGCAGAAGCTCAGGGGCGACTGCGCCTTTGCGGTTGCAGCTCCTAGACTGTGGAACAGCATCCCCCTTCCCATCAGAACTGCCCCTCCATCGACTCTTTTAAGTCAAGACTAAAGACTTATCTATACTCCCAAGCCTTTCCTGACGTCCCCTGAGTGAGGGCTACATGTATATATGTATGTAGTTTGTTTTGTTGTGCTATTCTTATAACAAATGAAAAGCACTTTGGCCAACGAGAGTTGTTTTTTAAAAGTGCTATATAAATAAATGTGACTTGACTTGACTTGGCCTCCACAGCCCTATGTGGCAATGAGTTCCACAGATTCACCATCCTATACATATATATATATTCCACAGATCAACTACCCTCTGACTAAAGAAGTTCTTTAAGTATTTCTCATCCTTTCTAAAAGAGCGCCCCTTAATTCTGAGACTATGACCTCTGGTCCTAGACTCTCCCACCAGTGGAAACATCCTTTCCATATCCACTCTATCCAGGCCTTCCATTATGCAGTAAGTTTCAATGAGGTCCCTCCTCAACCTTCTAAACTCCAGCGAGTACAGGCCCAGTGGTGTCAAACGCTCATCATATGCTAACCCATTCATTCCTGGAATCATTTGTGTGAACCTCCTCTGGACCATCTCCAGATCCAGCACAACCTTCCTCAGATATGGGGCCCAAATTTGCTCACAGTACTCCAAATGTGGTCTGACCAGCGCCTTGTAGAGCCTCAGCATTGCAAAGTCTAGCCCTCTTGATAAAAATGCTCACATTGAATTTGCCTTCCTCGCTACCTTTAGTTTAGTTTACAGATATAGCAGGAAAGCCCCTTCGGCCCACCGAGTCCATGCTAATCTATAAAGCCTTTCTCCCCCTTCAATGTAGAAGGCTAGGCAGTAATTTAATTGGACACAAAGTAACTAAGTGGGTCAACCAACTTCCCTGGAGAACATGGATCGGCGATGTTTTGGGTCCAGTCCCTTCTTCAGATTGATTGGGTCGGGTTTTGGTTTTCAGCTTGTGTTTATGTGGGGGGGGGGGGGGGGTTTGAAACAGGACTTGCTGTCGGGGGAATGCGACGTTTTTGTCGTATCCCCCTTCTCTGCCTCCGTCTGCGCTGAGGCTTAATGGCGGAGCTGGCGACCTCGAGACTCCGGAGGCAGAGCCAGTCAGGACTTGCCCTGGGCTCGTTCCCGTGAGGGCGGTCCGGCTCGGGGCTGAAACGGCGCTCCCGTGAGGGGCTGTGACGCTCCCGTCAGGGCGGCCTGGCGCGGGGCTGAGACTCTCCCGTGAGGGGCTGCGGCGCTCCCGTCGGAGTAGCCCAGCCCGAGGGAGGAACGGCGCTCCCGTCGGAGCGGCCCAGCTCGAGGGAGGTACAGCGCTCCCGTCGGAGCGACCCAGCTCGAGGGAGGTACTGCGCTCCCGTCGGAGTGGCCCAGCTCGAGGGAGGAACAGCACTCACGTGAGGGCGATCCGGCTCGGTGCTCCAGTGGCTGGGACGGCGTTCTGGCGGCGGTGACCTGAGTCCGGGGTTCAGCCGCGGGCCAGCGGCTGCGTCCGCTGGACTGGAGGGTGGCAGCTTCGACCACCCCGGGCCGCGGTGTTTGAGCCGACCCGTTTGCGGGGTTCGGTGAGCCGCGGGACTGTTTGTACCATCGCCCGGTGGGGAATCGCTATTCGATAGGCAGATGGTTGGACGAAAGCCGGAGATGCAAAGAATGCCGTGAGACAAAAGGTTTTAATTGGGATTTATACGACGTCATCTTGCCATTTGTGGCAGCTTGCTGTGCATTCAGTTTGCCCGCCAAACTCTCCCTGGCCCCAGCTAAGGGAAAGGCTCGGGGTCGAAGCAAGCCTGTGTTTGTGCTTGCCTTGAGTTGACCTGAGTGACCTTGAGTTGACCTACGAGTTAGATAAAGCTCTTCAGGGTAGCGGAATCAAGGGGTATGGGGAGAAGGCAGGAACGGGGTACTGATGGTGGATGATCAGCCATGATCGTATTGAATGGCGCTGCTGGCTCGAAGGGCTGAATGGCCTACTCCTGCACCTATTGTATCTATGTATCTGTGTACGTACCCGCCGAGTTTGCAGTCTCCAGTTCCTCCCCTCCAGGCACGAACGTACTCTGGGTTGGCCCAGAGGGACACGGCATTGAACATGCCCGTGCTGAAGTACGGTCCGACTGGGCTCAGGATGACGTAGAGCATGGCTTTGGTCGACTGCTTCAGGCCCAGGGAAGCCTGAAGGGAATGAGAGTCAAATGGTGAGTGTGCGGCACGGTGGCGCAGCGGTAGAGTTGCTGCCTTACAGCGCCAGAGACCCGCGTTTCATCCCGACTACGGGTGCTGTCAGTACGGAGTTTGTACGTTCTCCCCGTGACCTGCTTGGGTTTTCCTCAAATGCTCCGGTTTTCCTCCCCCACCCCAATGATGTACATGTGTGTAGGTTAATTGGGTTTGGTGAAAATTGTTAATTGTCCCTAGTGTGTGTAGGATAGTGCTGGTGATAGTGATAGTGTGGGGATCGCAGGTTGACGCAGACTCGGTGGGTCGAAGGGCCTGTTTCCGCGCTGTATCTCTAAACTAAACTTGATACTCAAGATGGACACAAAATACTGGAGTAAGTCAGCGGGACAGGCAGCATCTCTGGAGCGAAGGAATGGGTGACGTTTCGGGTTGAGACCCTTCTTCAGAAGACCCTTCCTCCCTGGGGAATGTGTCAGAAGGAACTGCAGATGCTGGTTTATACCAAAGATAGACACAAAATGCTGGAGTAACCTGAGGGGCAACATTTTAGCACATAGAGTAGTGGGTATATGGAGCCAGTTGCTGTGTGGAGGTAGTTGAGGCAGGTATGATAACAACATTTAAAAGACATCTGGGCAGGTAGATAGATAGGAAAGGTTTAGAGGGGTATGGGCCAAACATGGGCAGGTGGGACTAGCATAGATGGGGCATCTTGGTCGGCATGGACGAGTTGGTCCGAAGGGCCTGTTTCTATGCTGTATGACACTGTGCTCTTAAGTTGCTGATCCAATATTCCAGCTGGTGGTAATTGTTCATACCGACCTTTGGGTGGCGCCACTGAGCGCTAAATTCAGTCAATGCAAATCTAAACCCTGTGATTAAGTTTGAACAATCTTTGTGTTAATAGAATTTGTGGAGATCGGATGGCCATTGCCGGTCAATTAAACAGCGTTAGATCGACACAAAAAGCTGAAGTAAAGGGCCTGTCCCACTGTACGAGCTAATTCAAGAGTTCTCCGGAGTTTGCCCTGATTCGAACTCGGAGATTTACGGTAATGGCCGCTCGTCGGTACTCGGGGCTCTCGTGGACATTTTTCAACATGTTCAACAAGCCCGCAACAAAACATGTTGAAAAATCTTCACGAGTCTTCAAGAGCTTACCGCATTTCCTGAGTACCTGTCGTTAGCGTTACGAGCCGCTAAGAGACGTCCCCGAGCTCCGACGTACCCGTTACGTACATTCTACGTGCTTACCACGAGTTTGATTTTTATTTAAACTCGGGAGAGCTCTTGAATTACCTCGTACAGTGGGACAGGCCCTTAACTCAGCGGGACAGGAAGCATCTCTAGAGGGAAGTTTTGGAATGGGTGATGTTTCGGTTCGAGACCCTTCTTCAAATAGCGTTACTGTATGTATTTCTGGATTAATGAGAGCGGGATAAGGAACTGAGGAAAACGTGCCCTGCAGTTGAGTCTTTATTATCTCCCTCAGAGCTGGCCGCTGCGGAGACTGGGGGAGTCCAGGGGAGAATGAGGACTCCAAACACATGTTCACAAGTTCACACAAGTTACAAGAGTAGAATTAGGCCATTCGGCCTATCGAATCAACTTAGCCATTCTATCATGGCTGATCTCTGCCACCCAATCCCGTCTTCCTGCCTTCTCATCAAAACCCTTGACACCCGTTCGAATCAGGAATTTGTCCATCTCTGCCCTAAAAATATCCACTAACTTGGCCTCCCCAGGCCTCTGTGGCAATGAGTTCCACAGATTAACTACCCTCGGACTAAAGGAGTTCCTCTTCACCTTTTTAAAAGAGCGCCCTTTAATTCTGCGGCTGGGACCTCTGGTCCTAGACTCTCCCACCAGTGGAAACATCCTTTCCACATCCACTGGATAATGTGCCTTTCTGAGGTTCCCCCTCAACCATCTAAACTCCAGCGAGTACAGGCCCAGGGCAGTCAAACGCTCATCATATGCTAACCCACTCATTTTGGAATCATTCTTGTAAACCTCCTCTGGACTCTCTCCAGAGCCAGCACATCCTTCCTCATCAGATATGGGGCTCATGTGGCACAGCTGGTAGAGCCACTGCCTCACAGTGCTGGAGACCCGGGTTCGATCCTGACCTCAGGCGCTGTCTGTGTGTAGTTTGCACGCTCTCCCTGTTGCGGCGTGGGAGAAAAAGCCCGCAACAAAAGCATTTCACTGTACCTCGGTACACATGGCAATAAACTAAACTATGGAGGGGATCGTATAGTTCCCCCTATACTCCAGGGGCTGATTTATTAATCCCTTGGGATGAGGTGGAAACCGGAGCACCCAGGCCACGGGAACATGCAAACTCCACACACAGTGTCAGAGGTCAGGATTGAATCCAGGGCTACTAGCAGCAACACTCTGGTAGACTGCTCTCCAAGAATTGACAGCCAAACCTGTAAGAGACATGCATTTATACAATGGCGGCACAGTGGCACAGCTGGTAGAGCTGCTGCCTCACAACGCCGGTGACCCGGGTTCAATCCTGACCTCGGGTGCTGCCTGTGTGTGTGGAGTTTACACGTTCTCCCTGTGACCGCGTGGGTTTTCTCCGGGTGCTCCACTTCCCTCCCACATCCCAAATTCACGCGGGTTTGTAGGTGAATTGGCCCTCTGTAAATTGCCCCTGGTGTGCAGGGAGTGGATGAGAAAGTGGGATAACATAGAACCAGTGTGAAGAGGTGATCGATGGTCGGTGTGGACTCGGTGGGTAGAAGGGCCTGTTTTCATGCTGCATCTCTAAACTAAAAAAAACCCACACGTGTACGCATCTAAGTGTGTGCGTGCGGACAGTCCTGACCAAAGATCCTATAGCGGAGCAAGATAGACCACTCCTGCTAAATGCAATGGGCTGACGTGTAGTACGCAACGGAGTGGAACGTGGGCCTTTTTTTCATCCATTTCAGTAACCCGACCCGACCCGACCCGACCCGACCCGACTCGACCAGACCCGACCCGACTCGCAGTGAAAAGCTTTTGTTGCGGGGGAACAGTTTGTGTTAATAAATTAAAATTCTGAAAATGAGAAGGTTTTTCCCAAATAACTTTTATTTTTACGAGGATGTTTCCGTAACTGGCTTCCGTCTCCGCACTAGTATCCTATGGGATCTTTGGTGCGGAGATGGAAGCCGGTTACGGAAATGGGGCCTTAAATTACCCATGAATCTGCCCATGACCGTACTATGTCTTTTTCGTCGAGTGGACCATCTTGCTCGCTATAGGACCTTTGGTCCTGACCCAGAACGTCGCCTGTCCATTCCCTCCGCAGATGCTGCCTGACCTGCTGAGTTCCTCCAGCACTTCGTGTTTTGCGGTTCCGTACACACCCAGGGGCGCGTGCACAGCAGACACACACCTGAACATGTAGAGAAACAAATATACGGGTGTGTGCGAACACACACATACAGGCGCACCAAGATAAGCATGCAGGTACAAGCACAAGTGCACACAGACTTGTGAGCACACACTCACATACACGCACACACACGTGCGCGGGCGACCATAAATTCACACCTCTGTCCCAATAAACGTTGGACGAATGTAGAGGCTTCCCTCGGTGCTGTACGGCACCCACTCTTTGTCCACCTCCACCAGCTTTTTGATGCATTCCAACAGCTCGGCCCGATCAAAAGTCTAGGCAAAGAAACATTTGTTTTAGTTTAGTTAGTTTACTAATGTTATTGTCACGTGCACAGAGGTACAGGGGAAAGCTTTCTGTGCCCCAAGGAATAAACTTCTAGCCTGCTCAACCTCACCCTGTAACTGAAGCCCTTGGGTCATGGCAACATCCTTCTCTGCCCCCCCTTCCAACTTAGAGTCATGGAGTGAAACGGTGTGGAAACAGGCCCCTCGGCCCAACTTGCCCACACTGGCCAACATAGTCCCAGCTACACTAGTCCCACCTGCCTGCGCTTGGTCCATATCCCTCCAAACCTGTCCTATCCATGTACCTGTCTAACTGTTTCTTAAACGTTGGGATAGTCCCAGCCTCAACTACCTCCTCTGGCAGCTCATTCCATACACCCACCACCCTTTTGTGTGAAAAAGTTACCCCTCAGATTCCTATTAAATCTTTTCCCCTTCACTTTGAACCTGTGTCCTCTGGTCCTCGATTCCCCTACTCTGGGTGAGTGACTCTGTGCATCTACCCGATCTATTCCTCTCGCGATTTTATTGGACTTGGTTTCTAATTGTGTTTTGCTCGCTAATGTCTTGTATCTAGCTCCTGTCTTTGTTTTATTTTTACTGTCTTGTGGAATTTATGTGTAAGCTATGGTTTTGTGCGTTGTCTGAGTCTATGTGTCTGTGCTGCTGCTGCAAGCAAGATGTCCATTGAACCTGCACGTCACTGTACTTGTGTACGTGACAATAAACTCCACATGACTTCACAAGGAATTTCACTGCACCTTTTGTGAATGACAATAAACGAAACAAAATTAAATTAACTACCCAGGTTTAATCCGGACCTTGGGTGCTGTCGGTGTGGAGATCATGGCTGATCTATCTTTCCTCCACAACCCCATTCTCCAGCCTTCTCCCCTTTGACACGCTTACTAATCAACAAACCGCCTTAAAATCATTGCCACAGCCGTCTGTGGCAACGAATTCCACAGATTCACCACCCTCCGAATAAAAAGGTTGCTCCTCATCTCCATTCCAAAGGTAGACAAAAATGCTGGAGAAACTCAGCGGGTTGCGGCAGTATCTACGGAGCGAAGGAAATAGGCAACGTTTCGGACCAAATCCCTTCTTCAGACTGATTTAGGGTGGGGGAGGGGTGGGAAGAAGAAAGGAAGAGGAGAAGCCCGAGGGCTGAGGGAGAGCTGAGAAGGGGAGGAGACAGCAAGGGCTACCGGAAATTGGAGAATTCAATGTTCATACCCTGGGGTGCAGACTGCCCAAGCGGAATATGAGGTGCTGCTCCTCCAATTTCCGGTGGTGCTCACTCTGGCCATGGAAGAGGTCCAGGACAGAAAGGTTGGATTCGGAATGGGAGGGGGAGTTGAAGTGCTGAGCCACAGGGAGATCAGGTTGGTAATTGCGAACCGAGCGGAGGTGTTGGGCGAAACGATCGCCAAGTCTACGCTTGGTCTCACCGATGTAGATCAGCTAAAGGTGTCCATTTATTCTGAGGCTCTGACCTCTGTTCCTAGACTCTCCCACTAGTGGAAACATCCTCTCCACATCCACTCTATCCCGGCCTTTCACTCTTCAGTAAGCTTCAATTGTTAATCCTGGCTAAATTGGACCAGCTCGGACTTCAAAATGGGGTTACGTTTCAGGGTTGCTGGGAGATTTGGTCAAATTGGAATTACTCTCTGCAGAGCTGGGACAGGCTGAGAGAGGTGGCAGGGAGTCTGGAGCTTAGATACAATTTGCAAGCAAAGAATGGGAATGCCTGCAAACCCTGTCAATCTGGTGCAAAATGCATAGAATGGATTGGATGGCTGCAAACCAGACATATACCTTAATAATTGTAAATAATGTTGCAGAGTCTGACTCTGCTAAGTGTTGATTGGATGAAGTGTTGAGCCTTGTCTGGGTTTTCTGTTAATCCGGGTTAATGTTTCCAAGTTGACTTCATCTCGAAGTCCGTTGTGAATACAATGTGTTGAACTGTTGTATTATTGGGTTAGGGGAATGCCTGTTATGTATGGGGTTAATCGATATCTGTAATTGGGTGATTAAGAGACCACCCCCATGTGGTTCGGCCCCTCGATTTCGCGGGACATATAAAAGTCCGTGACCACGAGGTTCAACGTCGATCTTCTGGAAGAGCGCTCAGGACCGCGTACCCTTCTGTAGTGTCTCTGTCTGAGCGAGGCCTAGAGGGCTTGAACAAGCAGACGCAAGGATCGAACCCGCGGTGGGATAGGTACAGTGTGTGATCTGTGACGTGCTTTTGGTAAAATAAAATCTAGTTGATTCAAGTGCTCGATTCAGTGTTTTTACTGAAACTAGACTGGCGGAAGCTTAGAAACGAGCAATTATCACAATGAGGTTCCCCCTCATCCTTACAAACTCCAGCGAGTACAGGCCCAGTGCCGTCAAACGCTCATCTTATGTTAACGCACTCATTCCCGGGATGATTCACATGATCTGTCTACGTACTCACTGGTAAAGCCACCCTGATGGTAGATCTCAGCATCCGGTCCATGTTCAGCATGGGTCGAAACAGCCGTATCTTGCTGTCCACTCCTCGATACGCTTTTAATCCCTCGAAGAGCTGTGGGCAGATATTGCCAGGTAAGATATGAGTCCAGAAAATCAGAACAATGGTCAACAAAGATATGGTCTCCTTTCATCGATTTATTACAAGTATAATATGGTGCAACATAACTCTGGAAATTAACCGTTATCTAGGTGAGGTGTGTGGAAAGACATGAAGTAGGTATATATATCCCTTTTCTTTTCTGTTCTGTTTTCTTTTTTCCTTTTCTTTTCTTGCCTTTTTTAATCTTTATATATTTCTTATTTTTGCTCTTCTTTTCTGGGCTTCTCTTGTTTTCTACATCTCTATGGGCTCTTTCTTGTGGTGAATCTGTGGAACTCTCTGCCACAGAAGGTAGTTGAGGCCAGTTCATTGGCTATATTTAAGAGGGAGTTAGATGTGGCCCTTGTGGCTAAAGGCATCAGGGGGTATGGAGAGAAGGCAGGTACAGGATACTGAGTTGGAAGATCAGCTATGATCATATTGAATGGCGGTGCAGGCTCGAAGGGCCGAATGGCCTACTCCTGCACCTAATTTCTATGTTCTATGTTGCTATCTTTCTCTCTATCTATCCACAAATGACCAATTGTTAACTTTTGGGGCCTACACATCACTACTTTCCTTAATCTCTTCTTCTTTCTTCTTTTCTTGCGTCTATTATTTTTATATTGTTAAATTAAAAACAAGAAGTTGTACACGAAATGTATTATGTTATATATCATGGTTTATACGACTGTACATTGCTTCTAATAAAACATTTTTTTTTAAAGGATATGAATCCAAACCATGACGTCAAATACACAAACCGTGATCAGGAAAAGCTGATCTCCCAAGTGTTCACATAAATTGCAGAGAGTCGTACACGTGGCCCGGTCCATCACACAGACAAGACGTCACATCATTAACACCATCTACATTTCGTGCTGCCTCGGAAACTAGCCAACATAATCAAAGACTCGTCTCACCCCAGTCCCATTTCCTTCTGCTTACTCCCGACCGGCAGGAGGTACAGAATATCCACTAACTTGGTCTTCGCAACCTTCTGTGGCAATGAATTCCACAGTTTCACCACCCACTCGCTGAAGAAATTCCTCCTCATCTCCTTTCACATTCCTAAGTGATAGAAGCAGTATTAGGCCATTTGGCCCATCAAGTCGACTACAACATTCAATCATTACTGATCTATCTCTCCCTCTCAAAAACCCATTCTCCTGCCTTCTCCCCATAACCCCTGACCCCTACAAATCACAAATCTATCTATCTCTGACTTAAAAATATCCATTGGCTTGGCAATGAGAGAGAGAGTTTACAAGAGAGAGTTAGATTTAGCTCTTAGAGATAAGGGAATCAATGGGATATGGGGGAAAAGGCGGAATTGGATGATCTTAGATGATCAGCCATGATCATATTGGATGGCGGTGCTGGCTCGAAGGGCCAAATGGCCTACTCCTGCACCTATTCTCTATGTTTCTATGAATTCCACAGATTCATCACCCTCTGACAAAATCAATTCCTCTTCATCTCCTTCCTAAAGGCCTTTTATTCTGTGGCTATGACCTCTAGTCCTGGACTCTCCCCCTGGTGGAAACATCCTGTCCACATCCACTCTATCCAGGCCTTTCACTATTCGGTAAGTTGACTGTGGGATCTTGTCCTGCACAAACTGGCCACTTCCAATGTTACCTGTCACAGGCTGCTTCAGGGGGAGTGAAGCTGAGGTTGTGATGAGCTCTGCTTTCAGCCTGTGACTAGTACTATGCCTCAGGGATCAGCGCTGTTTGTGTTTCTTATCATCCGCTTGGATGAGAATATACAGGGCATGATTAGTAAGTTTGCAGATGACACTAAAGTGGGAGGTATTGTAGATAGTGAAGATGGTTATCACAGTTTGCAGCAGGATGGGCAAGTGGGCTGAGGAATGGTCAATGTCAATAGGATAAGTGTGAGTTGTTGCATTTTGACAAGTCAAATCAGGGCAGGACCTTCACAGTGAATCGTGGGGCTCTGGGGAGTGTTGTAGAACAGGGATCCTGGAGTCCAGCGCCTTAGTTCCTTCAAAGTGGAGTCACATAGATAGGGTCATCAAGAAGGCTTTTGGCACTTCATCAGTCAGGGTACTGAGTGACCTTTTTCACACAGAGAGTTGTGAGTCTGTGGAATTCTCTGCCTCAGAGAGTGGTGGAGGCAGAGAATTCCACAGACTCACAACTCTCTGTCTCTGGATACTTTCAAGAGAGAGTTAGATAGGGCTCTTAAAAATAGCGGAGTCAGGGGATAAGGGGAGAAGGCAGGAACGGGGTGCTGATTGGGGATGATCAGCCATGATCACATTGAATGGCGGTGCTGGCTCGAGGGGCTGAATGGCCTATTCCTGCACCTATTGTCTACAGAGTTGGGATGTTATGTTACAGTTGTACAAGAGGTCGGTGAGGATGCACATGGAGTATTGTGTTCAATTTTGGTCACTCTGCTATAGAAAAGATGTTGTTAAGCTGGAACAGAGAAGTACAGAGAAGATTTAGAAGGATGTTGCCAGGACCTGAGGCCCTGAGCTATAGGGGGAGGTTCGGTAGACTAGGACTTTATTCTTTGGAGCGCAGGGGGATGAGGGGTGATCTTATAGAGATCTATCTACAGAGGTGCATCTTCGGTGATCTTATAAAGGTGTATAGATCATGAGGGGAATTAATAAGGCAGACGCTCAGAGTCTTTGGGTTTCGGCCCGAAACGTTGCCTATTTCCTTCGCTCCATTGATGCTGCCTCACCCGCTGAGTTTCTCCAGCACTTGTGATAACCTTACTATTTCACCCAGAGTAGGACAATCGAGAACCAGAGGACATAGGTTTACGGTGAGGAGGGAAAGATTTAATAGAAACCTGATGGGCAACTTTTCTACACACAAAGAGTGGTGGGTAAACGGAACGAACTGCCAGATGAGGCAGGTACACAAAATTGCTGGAGGAACTCAGCGGGTGCAGCAGCATCTATGGAGCGAAGGAAATAGGCGACGTTTCGGGCCGAAACCCTTCTTCAGACTGCCAGATGAGGCAGTTGAGGAAGGTGCTAACACAATGTTTAAAAACATTTGAACATGTACATAGATAGGATATGTTTAGAGGGATAATAGACATAACGTGCTGGAGTAACTCAGCAGGTCAGGCAGCATCTCTGGAGGAAACGGACAGGTGATGTATCGGGTCGGGACAATTCCTCACAAACTTTATGTATATCTTTGAAATAAACCAGCATCTGCAGTTCTTTGTTTCTACATCTAGGTTTAGCAGAATATGGGCCAAATGTGGGCAGGTGTGACTAGTATTGATGGGGCATGTTGGTTGGCGTGGGTAAGTTGGGCCGAAGGGCCTATTTCCATGCTGTATGACTATGACAAGTCTCTTCCTTCAGGAGAGCAGCAATCTTGCACTGCCTGCTAATAGCCACTAGAGGATGCAGTGAGCCACAGAATCTCAAAGTCATACAAAGTTGTACAACGTGAGACAGGCCCTTTGGATCATCTTGCCCACACCAACCAACAGTTGTCTCGTCATACCCTGTAACTGCCCTAGTATCATTGATCACTGTGTGTTAGACTAACTTACTGGGACTCCTAAACCAGAAGACTAACAAATTCAAACCATGAGTCTTCTCTAACTTCAAGTAACCCTGGTCACGGTGGCACAGCGGTAGAGTTGCTGCCTTACAGCGAAAGGCAGCGCCGGAGACACGGGTTCGATCCCCACCACGGGTGCTGTCATAGAAACATAGAAAATAGGTGCAGGAGTAGGCCATTCGGCCCTTCGAGCCTGCACTGCCATTCAATATGATAATAGCTGATCATCCAAATCAATATCCCATACCTGCCTTCTCTCCATACCCCCTGATCCCTTTAGCCACAAGGGCCACATCTAACTCCCTCTTAAATCTAGTCAATGAACTGGCCTCAACTACCTTCCGTGGCAGAGAATTCCACAGATTCGCCACTCTCTTATGTAAAAAATGATTTTCTCATTGACTGTAAATGATTGTCTGTACGGAGTTTGTACGTTCTCCCCATGACCTGCGTGGGTTTTCTCCGAGATCTTCGGTTTCCTCCCACACTCCAAAGACGTACGGGTTTGTAGGTTAATTGACTTTGGTAAATGGCAAAATTGTCCCCAGTGGGTGAAGGATAGTGTTAATGTGCGCGGATCGCTGGTCATGCTGGCCTGTGTGGGCAAGTTGGGCTGAAGGGCCTGTTTCCACGCTGTGTCACTCTATGACTGTATGAGTCTAACTCACCTCCACTGAGTAATGGAGGGCGGAGGTGGCGGGATGCAGCGAGAGGTTCTGCAGCGGCTGGATGCGTGGTCTCTCCCAGCCTCCTGCCAACGTCCAGTGAATGACGAGCATGTGGTCAGTGAACACCGTGCCAAACGCCAGGTGCTTCACATCCGGCTTCTCCGCCACACTTTGAACCAACTCAATATCCAGGTCCGAGGCCTACAAGACACAAGACACATACAATCAGAAATAGAAAAGCTTCGACTCAACAAAAGGCCGAAACAGTGGCGCAGCGGTAGAGGTGCTGCCTCTCAGCGCTTACGAACGTAAGTTTATACGTTCCCCCCGTGACCAGCGTTGGTTTTCTCCGAGATCTCCGGTTTCCTCCTACACTCCAAAGACATACAGGTTTGCAAAATAAATGGCTTGATATATGTATAAATTGTCCCTGGTGTGTGTAGGATAGTGTCGGTGTGCGGGGATCACTGGTCGGCGCGGACCTGGTGGGCTAAAAGGCCTGTTTCCGCGCTGTATCTCTGAACCAAACTAAACTGAACTGAGCTGGTGTGTAATACAACGGAGAAAGCGCAGGATAGAAACAGGCACTTTAGCCCACTGGCCCATGCTTTAGTTTCAGGTTAGTTTAGAGATAAAGCACAAAAATAGGCCCTTCGGCCCACCAAGTCTATGCAGACCATGCCGCAAACTAACACTATCCTACACGCTAGGGAGAATTTACAAATTATATCCAGGACAAGGGGTCACAGCTTAAGGATAAGGGGGAAATCCTTTAAAACCGAGATGAGAAGAACTTTTTTCACACAGAGAGTGGTGAATCTCTGGAACTCTCTGCCACAGAGGGTAGTCGAGGCCAGTTCATTGGCTATATTTAAGAGGGAGTTAGATGTGGCCCTTGTGGCTAAGGGGATCAGAGGGTATGGAGAGAAGGCATGTACGGGATACTGAGTTGGATGATCAGCCATGATCATATTGAATGGCGGTGCAGGCTCGAAGGGCCGAATGGCCTACTCCTGCACCTAATTTCTATGTTTCTATGTTTCTATACCAAGCCAATTAACCAACAAACCTTAACGTCTTTGGAATGTGGGAGGAAACCAGAGCACCCGGGGAAAACCCACGTGGGGAGAACGTACAAACTCCGTACAGAATCCATAATCAGGATCCAATCCGGGTCTCTGGCGCTGTGAGGCAGCAACTCCACCGCTGTGCCACCGAGCAGTTTATCCATGGTGTGTGTAGGATAGTGTTATTGTGCAGGGATCGCTGGTTGGCGCGGGCTTGGTGGGTGGAAGGACTTGTTTCCGCGCTGCACACAGTATCTAAAGTAAATTGCACTAATCACCACTGCCTGCATGTGTCCCACATTCCTCCATTTCTATGTGCCTATCTAAAAGCCTCTTAAACGCCATTATTGTATCAATAGGTGCAGGAGTAGGCCATTCGGCCCATCACCGCCACCTGCATCCACCGCACCCACTACATCGTATGCCAGGAACCCAATACTTTCAGACATTCATTCATTCATTCATTCTGCCGTGAGAGGCGGGGAAACAAAGGAGGACCAGGCACGGGATACTTTGTGACTTTGTCGGTGCCCTTTATGTAGCGACTCCTTGCATACCTTGGGTACACAAAACAAAGAATAACATTGTCACTTGTCACATGTGACAATAAAGTATCGTTCATTCATTCATTCATTCATTCATTCATTCATTCATTCATTCATACATTCACTCTCTGTGCAAAAACACCTGCCCCACACATCTCCTTTCAACTCTGCCCCTCTCACCGTAAAGCTATGCCTTCTAGCTTTCCAGCGATCCCCACACATTAACACAAGCCTACACACACTGGGGACAATTTACACTTATACCACGTGTACAAACCTGAGCCAATTAATCTACAAAACCTGTACGTCTTTGGAGAGTGGGAGGAAACCGAAGATCTTGGAAAAAACCCACACGGTCACGTGGAGAACGTACAAACTCCGCACAGACAGCACCCGTCGTCGGGATCGAACCCGGGTCTCTGGAGCTGCAAGTGCTGTAAGGCAGCAACTCTTGCCTGCCTGCAGGCAACGGGAGCTATGGATGTCTTCCAGGGCAGGCGGACCCGTGGAGTTAATGTTAATGTCTCTAATTTCAAGCTACTTCTGCATTTCCTCCCCTTATGTCCCCCACCCTAGTCGTCCTACTAATCCCACTGTTCACATCCTTGTTTCCCTGTCATTAGCACATCTTCCCCAGTAAACAATGGGCCATTATGGACTCCATCCTGACAGAGGTCATCTGTTCCCGGCCCTGTTTTGTTCTGTAGTCTGAAGAAGAGATCAGGCCCGAGACGTCACCAACCTCCTCTGCAACATCTGCAAAGCTTCCCCATCCGTCCTGTATGGGGGCTGCCAGAACTGCACGCAATACTCGGTTAATTCCCAGGATGGCGGGACTGTCATATGCTGAGAGAATGGAGCGGCTGGGCTTGTACACTCTGGAGTTTAGAAGGATGAGAGGGTATCTCATTGAAACATGTAAGATTGTTAAGGGTTTGGACACGCTAGAGGCAGGAAACATGTTCCCGATGTTGGGTTGGGGGGGGGTCCAGAACCAGGGGCCACAGTTTAAGAATAAGGAGTAGGCCATTTAGAACGGAGACGAGGAAACACTTTTTCTCACAGAGAATGGTGAGTCTGTGGAATTCTCTGCGTCAGAGGGCGGTGGAGGCAGGTTCTCTGGATGCTTTCAAGAGAGAGCTAGATAGGGCTCTTAAAAATAGCGGAGTCAGGGGATATGGGGGGAAGGCAGGAACAGGGTACTGATTGGGGATGATCAGCCATGATCACTTTGAATGGTAGTGCTGGCTCGAAGGGCCGAATGGCCTACTCCTGCACCTGTAGTCTATTGTCTATTGTCAACTCCAAATGGCATCTAATCATAGTCCTGTAAAAACTGGATCATGACTTCCTGACTCTTACACTGAATACATATGGTGACCAAGATTCAATCCATACCTTGAAGGTGTCAGCAGCAGTCTGTGGGAGTTTGGTGGTCTGCAGAGAAGAAAAGAAAACAGTAAATAGTTGGAAAATGCACCGTGTCAAGCTTCAATAATTCTATGTCTACTTTTGTCTACTATGTCTACTCTTTGTCTACTTCAATAATTCTATCTTGCTTTCAAGGAGGGCAGCACGGTTGCGCAGCGGTAGAGTTGCTGCCTTACAGCACTTGCAGTGCCGTAGACCCGGGTTCAATCCCGACTATGGGTGCTGTCTGGATGAAGTTTGTCCGTTCTCCCCCGTGACCCCGTGGGTTTTCTCCGAGACCCACTTCTCTCCAAAGACGTACAGGTTTGTAGGTTAATTGGCTCAGGTTTGTATACTTGGTATAAGTGTAAATTGTCCCTAGTGTGTGTAGGCTTGTGTTAATGTGTGGCGATCGCTGGTCGGCGCGGACTCGGTGGGCCGAAGGGCCTGTTTCCACGCTGTATCTCTAAACTAAACTAAATTAAAGAGGAGGTAATTTGGGCGGCACGGTGGTGCAGCGGTAGAGTTGCAGCCTCACAGTGCCGGAGACCCAGGTTCGATCCTGACGTCGGGAGCTGTCTGTGTGGAGTTTGTACATCCTCCCCGTGATCACGTGGAATTTTTATCGGGAGCTCCGGTTTACTCCCACATCTCAAATACGTGCAGATTTGCGGGTTAATTGGTTTCTGTAAATTGTCCCTAGTGTGTCGGATAGAACTAGCGTATAGTGTATAGTGTATTGCGTGTCGGTGCAGACTCGGTGGGCCGAAGGGCCTGCTTCAATGCCCTATCTCCAAACTAAACTAAACAGATAAGGTGAATGTACGGAGTGGATGAGTGCGGAAACGCACGCCTCCAGATTCAGGGACAGTTTCTTCCCAGCTGTTATCAGGCAACTGAACCATCCTACCACAACCAGAAATCTGTGCTGAACTATTATCGACCTCATTGGTGACCCTCGGACTATCCTTGATCAGACTTTGCTGGCATTACCTTGCACTAAACGTTATCCCCTTATCATGTATCCATACACTGTAAATGGCTCAATTGTAAACGCCGCAGCGAGACTCCTGACGGGCACCCAAAAAACGGACCACATCACCCCGATCCTGGCCTCTCTCCACTGGCTCCCTGTGCGGTTCCGAATAAATTTCAAGATCCTCCTTTATGTCTACAAAGCCCTTAACGGGCTTGCCCCCACCTACATCAAAAATCTGCTTACCCACCACTCCACCTCCGGGTCCCTCAGATCGGCCGACTTGGGGTTACTGAACATCCCGCGGTCTAGGCATAAGCTCAGGGGTGACCGTGCCTGTGAGGTTGCAGCTCCTGGACTTTGGAACAGCATCCCCCTTCCCATCAGAACTGCCCCCTCCATCGACTCCTATTAAGTCGAGACTTAAATCTCATCTTTACTCTCAAGCCTTTCTTGTCGTCCTCTGAGGGAGGGCTATATGTATGTATTTATGTATGTACTTAATCTATGAACCAATGTTGTATAACGTTAGTACCTGCACTGATGTAAAGCACTTTGGCCAACGAGAGTTGTTTTTAAATGTGCTATAGAAATAAAAGTGACTTGACTTGACATATCGTCTTGCTGCTGACTGGTTAGCACTCAACGAACGTTTTTCCCTGTACCCAGGTACGTGTGGCAATAAACTAAACTGAACATAGAACGAGTGAGACACAAAAAGGTCTGAAGAAGGGTCTCGACCCGAAACGTCACCCATTCCTTCTTTCCAGAGATGCTGCCTGTCCGGCTGAGTTACTCCAGCTTTTGTGTCTATCTCCAGTTTAAACTAGCATCTGCAGTTCCTTCCTACACATAGAACTGGTGTGGATGGGTGACCGAAGGTCGGCGTGGACTCGGTGGGCCTAAGGGGCACGTTTCTATGCTGTACCTCAAAACTAAATTCTGAGGCTATTGCAACAAGCCTTGTCAAGTCCAATTAACACTTCACCGAGATCTGCTGACAATTTATTCTCTCCATCACTCACAATTTCCTTAAACTCATTCACCCAGTGCTACGTAAATGCTGCATCTTAGAAGAGGACTGAAATGCATGATCCTCACTGGCTGGAGGAGAGCATGTGTCAACACACATTGCACCAGGCATTTTGTAACGACATGCACAAACAACCACAGAGGAACATTAGAGACGCTTCAAGCATTAACACTGTATACACATACAGCAGTAAACTCAATCACTATATTTGAGGGGACCTAATGAGGGGGGACCTTTAGTTTCATTTAGTTTAGAGATATAGCGCAGGACCCACCAGGTCCGCACCAACCAGCGATCCCCGCACATTAACACTATCCTACACACAATAGGGACAATTTACCCATATACCAAGCCAATTAACCTACAAAACCTGTACGTCTTGGGAGTGTGGGAGGAAACTGAAGATCTCGGAGAAAACCCACGTGGTCACAGGGAGTATCACAAACACGGTGCAGACAGCACCTGTGGTCGAGATTGAACCTGGGTCTCTGGCGCTGCAAGCGCTATAAGGCGGCGTGGCCACACTCATTGATTTTTTTTACCGAATACCCTTGGTTCCACACCATTCCAGGGCGGCACGGTGGCGCAGCGGTAGAGTTGCTGCCTTACAGTACCAGAGACCAAGGTTCAATCCCGACTAAGGGTGCTGTCGGTACGGAGTTTGCACGTTCTCCCCGTGACCTGCGTGGGTTTCCTCCAGGTGCCAATAATGCTTATTATTTAACGACTGATTTCCATTTCACTTCTCCTTCGCATTAGTTTTTACATTGGGTAATATTTCTTATCAGAAATTCTGTAGCTGTAATTCTGCGGTAAACTGAACTGAAACACTAACTTCCCTTCCTATTCCCCTTTCAGTCCTGGGCCTCCTCCACTACCAAACGCAAATTGGAGGAACAGCATCTCATATTTCGCCTGGGCAGCTTACACCACAGCGGTACGATATATTGATTTCTCTAACTTCAAGTAACCTTTGCATCCCCTCTCTCTCCATCCCTCCCCCACCCAAGTTGTCGTACTAGTTTCACTGTCGTCTTGCTGAGTTTCACTGTATGTATCGCTCAACCTTCTCCACAGTCAACAATGGATCATTGTGGGCTCCACCATTCCTTGATCATTGTAGCTGGCTTTGATCTATCTTTTTGCATATATTTCATTAATTTCCACAATGCAGCATTTCATATCTCTTGGCTCCCTCTCCCCTGACTCTGAGGAAGGGTCTCGACACAAAACGTCACCTATTATTTTTCACCAGAGTTGCTGCCTGACCAGCTGAGCTACTCCACCACTGTGACTATTTAAGAACTTGCATCTCCATGCAAGTTGAAACAGTTCCACGTTTACCCAGGGTGGGAGATTCAAAAATACAAGGACATAGGTTTACGGTGAGAGGGACAAGGTTTAATAGAAAGCTGAAGAGTAACATTTCCACTCAGAGGGTGGTGGATATATGGAACAAGATGCCAGAGGGGGTAGTTGAGGCAGGTACTAGAACTACACTTAGACAGATACTAGGAAAGGCTTAGGGGGATATGGGCTAAATGGGACTATCTTGGATGGCCTATATTGGTCAGCAGAAACAAGTTGGGCTGAAGGGCCTATTTCCATGCTGAATGAATCAATGACCTGCCCTCAGTATTCATTCATTGGTGGCACGGTGGCGCAGCAGTAGAGTCACTGCCTTATAGTGCCAGAGACCTGGGTTCGACCCTGACTACTGGTGCTGTCTCTGTGGAGTTTGTACGTTCACCCTGTGACCTGCGTGGGATTTTTCCAGCTGCTCCAGTTTTCTCGCACATCCAGGAGGCGTTCAGGTTTGTAGATGAATTAACTTACGTAAAATTGTAAATTGTCCCCAGATTCATTATTCAACATTATATATAGGATGGTGCTAGTATACGGGGTGATCGCTGGTCGGCGCGGACTCGGTGGGCCAAAGGGCCTGTTTCCTTGTTGAATCTCTAAAGCCTGAAGTCCCTCTCCGATTAGCCACACCCATAGCTCAGTGGTTTTTGCTGGTGTGCTATCTGTTCTGTGAATGAACCACTGAGTCACGGAACATTAAGACGCCCACACTCTCAACATCTCCTTGCAGTCTACCCCAAGATTGCATGTCCACCGTGGCTACTTGATGTGACCTAAAGATATCTCCTGTGTTATCAGGCTCACGCTGATTTTGTTTTTCTTTAACATTAATCTAATTTAATTAAAACACATTTATATTCCTTGGTTTTTGACCCTGCTTGAGACTTTGCTCCTGTTTTAGTGCTTTTAATGTTTTTAATTTTATTGTTTTTTACTCTCTCTTTTAATGTTTTTATTGTCGTGTAATAATTTTTTGTCCATCATTAGTCATGTACAGCACTTTGTTGCAACAGTGGTTGTCTTTAAAGTGCTCTATAAATAAAGTTATTATTATTATCATTACTGATTATGGACGTTATGAAGGAGACCCAGATCTGGCCGTTACCATTTAAACAATGCCACTTTCTGTATGAAATTTAACATCAAGGGCATCTGGGGAGATTACATCTGACAGCACAGAAACCCATTTAGGCAAGGACATGTGAGATTAGTTATCTGGTCTCTGCTATCTGAAATCGAGTTAGGCAAATTGTGGAAATAAGGAACTGCAGATGCTGATTAATACACAAAAGGACACAAAGTGCTGCAATAGCTCAGCAGGTCTGACAGCATCTGCGGAGAACATGGATAGGTGGCGTTTCAGGGGGAAAAAAGGCCCTGACCCAAAAACATCACCGATCTATGTTCTCCAGAGATGCTGCCTGACCTGCTGAGTTACTCCAGCACTGAGTGTTCTTTTAGATAAAATATGTGCCTTTCACATTCAGGGCAATGCATAAAACCTCCACCTTGGAAAATGCATGGTCAGAATATTACCGAACCAGATTAGTTAATACCAACTGTCCAAGTAACCACCTTGCCCCAGTGTGCAAGTTTAGTTTAAAGATACAGCACGGAAACAGACCCTTTCGGCCCACCGGGTCCGCGCTGACCAGCGATCCCCGCACATTAACACTATCCTACACCCACCTGGGCCAATTTTTCCATTTACCAAGACAATTAACCTACAAACATGTACGTCTTTGGAGTGTGGGAGCAAAATCGAAGATCTCGGAGAAAACCCACGCAGGTCACGGGGAGAACGTACAAACTCCGTACAGACAGCACCCGCAGTCGGGATCGAACCCGGGTCTCCGGCGCTGCATTCGCTATATGGCAGCGACTCTACCGCTGCGCCACCGTGCCATCCCGAGGAGTAGATGGAAGGGACTGGGTGCGTTTATGGAACTTTCAGAAACCCTTCAGAGGGTTGATTCAAGATTCACTGTCACCCAAAACTGATCGGCTTCAAGACATCCACCCATGCTCACAATGTTCAAATAAATACAACATTTTAAATTTTGTTTTGTTTAAAGATACAGCGCAGAAACAGGCCCTTCGGTCCCACTGAGACCGCGCCGACCAGCGATCACCCCGTACATTAGCACTCACCTAGACCCACTAGGGACAATTTACCATGTTACCGAAGCCAATCAACCTACAAACCTGTACGTTTTTGGAGTGTGGGAGGAAACCGGAGCACCCGGAGAAAACCCACGCAGGTCACGGGGAGAACGTACAAATTCTGTACAGACCGCACCTGTAGTCAGCATCGAAGTGAAGCGCTGTGAAGCAGGAACTCTACCGTGGGGCCACTGTGCCGACCCTAATTATTATATTACATTTTCTTGCTCAATTCGGTGACGCAGAGATAATAAATGTTCTCTTTGCATCCTTCACATGAGAAAGGACTTGTTCATCATGTTCTGGCCAAGAAATGCATACACTGCGTACTGATGAAATAACCTGAACAAGGATTTGGACCGTCACTTGCCCTTCAGTGTTGAGGGCATTACAATCAGTAGCAATTATTCCATTATGGGTGGGTGCAAGAGAACATAACACACCATAGTACAGAATATAGCCACAAAGTGCTGGAGTAACTCAGCGAGTCACAGTCATAGAGTGGAAACAGGCCTTTTGGTCCAACTTGCCCGCAGAGACCAACCTATCCCATATATATTAGTCTCACCTGCCTGCGTTTGGCCCATATCCCTCTAAACCTGCCCTGTCCATGTACCTGTCCAAATGTTTGTTAAACATTGCAATAGTCCCTGCCCCAGCTACCTCCTCCGGCAGCTCGTTCCATTCACCCACCACCCTTTGTGTGAATGTTAACCCTCAGATTCCTATCAAATCTTTACCCCCATCACCAAAAATCTATATCCTCTGATTCACAATTCCTCAACTCTGGGCAAGGGACAATGTGCTTTTACCCAATCTATTCCTCTCAAGATCACCCCTCATCCTCCTGCGCTCCCTATAGCTCAGTCCATCCCTGGAGTCAGGCAGCATCTCCAGAGAAAAATGGATAGTTGACGTTTCGGCTCGGGGCTCTGCTTCACACTGACAGTAGGGGGTGGAGCTGGGGGGGGGGGGGGGGGATTGGAGGAAAGTAAAGGGCTGGAGGCAAGAAAAAAAACGGACTAATCAAGGCCGGCCACAAATGACCACAAGCAGAGCGTTGCCAAGTAGGACCATTGGTGGCTACGGAAAGTTCAGGTTCAAGTGAGTTTATTGTCATGTGTCCCTGATAGGATTCAGCACACAGCACATAGTAGGCATTTACTACAAAACAGATCAATGTGTCCATATACCGTCATATAAATATATACACACATGAATAAATAAAATAAAATGATAAAGTGGGATCTGAACTGTGGAACTGCTAAACCGACTAGGGTGGTAGGGTGGAGGAAGGGGGCAAGGAGGGAGGGGAAAGGGGAGGTGAGTGTAAGATGAAGTCATTTAGAAATTAGAGAATTCTATGTTCATGCCGCTGGATTTCAAGCTACCCAAGCCAAACATAAGCTCATTAGATCATTTGTAGCTGGCCCTAAATTGGTCCTGACCTATTCTCGGCTCCAGTTCTTCACCACCCCCCCCCCCCCCCCCACTTCCTACTTTCAGTCTGAACAAGCCAGAGATGCTGCCTGACCCGCAGAGCTACTCCAGCACTTTGTGTTTATCTTTGGTATAAACCAGCACTTGCAGTTCTTTGTTACTACACAACAGTACAGCACAGGGGCAGGTGTTTCAGCCCACAATGCCAATGCTAAACATAATGCCAAAGTACACCAATCTCTGTTCATGATCCATATACACCCCCCCCCCCCCCCCCCATTATCCATGTGCCTATCTAAAAGCCTCTGGCCATTCTTCCCTCTGCAAGATGAGCAGACATTGATCTAATGGAGGAGGCATCAAGAACTGACGGAAAGGAAGAGGTCTGGTGTTTGTTTCAATGGGTGGGTGGCTGTCTCGTATTCAGCTCAACATCAGGTCAGAAACCTAGTACCCACTTCATGCCTGTCCAACAGTGGGCTCAGAGACACACTGTCAACCTATGCCTGTCTCTAGACCTGAAACGTCACCCATTCCTTCTCTCCAGGGATGCTGCCTGACCCGCAGAGTTACTCCAGCTTTTTGTGCCTATCTTCGGTTTAAACCAGCATCTGCAGATCCTTCCTGCACATTATGCCTGTCCCACACTGGGGTCAAAGATCTAGTGCCCAGTTCATGCCCGCTCAACACAATGGTCAGGGACCCTGTGCCCACTTTATGCCAGCTCAACTCTAGATTCAGAGACCCAGTGCCCAACACATGCCTGTCCCACACACTAGGGTCAGAGTTCTCGTGCCCATCCCTTGCCAGCCCAACACCGGGGTCAGAGACCCTGTGACCTACCCATGCCAGTCTAAAACCAAGGTTATAGTCCTGGTGCCCAGTCTATGCCAGCCCATCACTAAGGTTGAAGACCCAGTGCCCAGTCCATGCCTGTACCAGTATCAACTCATGCCTGTGCCACACTAGGGTCAGAGACCCAGTGCCCAGTTTATGGCAGCCTAACACCTAAATCAGTGCCCAGCACAATGCCAGCCGCTCACCCAGTTTAAAGACCAGTCAAATTAGCCATGACCCTTGGTCAGAGGTCCAATACACACTGCACCTTCTCCAGACCAGCAATCCAGTGTCAATCTCACCAGCACCCGCAGCCCTGGGCCCAGAACCCCATTACCCACTTGGCCAACGGCCACACACCCAGGGCAAGAACCCGACACCATCATGCCCAGAGATACAGCCCAAGGAATGCCCCCCCCCCCCCCCCCCCCCCCGGCAACGCACGTTTAATGCATCTGTACCAGTGCATCCATACTCAAGCCACTTTGGAAAATTCCTAAACACATGTAATGCAACCAAACCCAACCTCCAGAGGTCACAACAGGGACTGCTCTTGGGTCCAGGAGCTCATGAAGCACAGATAAGGAAGTGACATCTCTCTGCATCTTTGCCCGACCTTTGTCAACTGACTTCCACCAGGAATACTCAGAGATACAAACTCAAGAAAAAACCCAAAAACAGATGGAAATGAGTGGCGGTAATTACTGGCCGGTTTTGCCCCAATCCCCTGTTCCCACTTCCCTATATTACAATCAGCCTGATGGAGGGTCCCGAACGGAAACATCGACTCTGGAGTTTAGAAGGGTGAGAGGAGATCTCATTGAAACATATAAGATTGTTAAGGGCTTGGACACGCTGGAGGCAGGAAACATGTTCCCGATGTTGGGGGAGTCCAGAACCAGGGGCCACAGTTTGAGAATAAGGAGTAGGCCATTTAGAACGGAGATGAGGAAACACTTTTTCTCACAGAGAGTTGTGAGTCTGTGGAATTCTCTGCCTCAGAGGACGGTGGAGGCAGGTTCTCTGGATGCTTTCAAGAGAGAGCTAGATAGGGCTCTTAAAGATAGTGGAGTCAGGGGATATGGGGAGAAGGCTGGAACGGGGTACTGATTGGGGATGATCAGCCATGATCACATTGAATGGTGGTGCTGGCTCGAAGGGCCGAATGGCCTACACCTGCACCTATTGTCTATTGTCCATGGTCTATTGTCTATTAGTTCCACGTTATCCCACTTTCTCATCCGCTCCATACACATGAGGGGCAATTCACAGAGGGCCGATTAACCTACGAACCCGCACATCTTTGTAGGACTAATGCACATAAAGCTGCTGGCCCTGACGGCATCCCCGGGCGCGTGCTCAGGGCCTGTGCTGCGCAGCTGACAGACGTCTGGACTGACATCTTCAACCTGTCACTTGCCCAAGCAGTTGTCCCCACGTGCCTTAAAACCACCTCCATCGTGCCAGTGCCAAAACACTCCACTGCGGCAAGCCTCAATGACTTCCGCCCAGTTGCACTTACCCCCATCATCACCAAGTGCTTCGAGAGGCTGGTCCTGGCACACCTCAAAAGCTGCCTACCCCCCACACTGGATCCCTATCAGTTTGCCTACCGCAAGAACAGGAGTACGGAGGATGCCATCTCAACGGCACTTCACTCCGCCCTCTCCCACCTCAACAACAGAGACACTTACGTAAGAATGCTGTTCATCGATTACAGCTCAGCATTCAACACCATTATACCATCAAAACTGATCACCAAACTCGGTAACCTGGGCATCGACCCCTCCCTCTGCAACTGGATACTGGACTTTCTAACCAACAGACCCCAGTCTGTTAGGTTAGACAAGCACACCTCTTCAACCCTCACCCTGAACACCGGCGTTCCACAGGGCTGTGTGCTGAGCCCCCTCCTCTACTCCCTCTTCACCTATGACTGCACACCTGTACATGGTACTAACACCATCATCAAGTATGCAGATGATACAACGGTGATTGGCCTCATCAGCAACAACGATGAGTCGGCCTACAGGGAGGAGGTCCAGCACTTAGCAGCATGGTGCGCTGACAACAACCTGGCCCTTAACTCCAAGAAGACCAAGGAGCTCATTGTAGACTTCAGGAAGTCCAGGGGCGGCACGAAGAGGTGGTGAAGCCAAGATTACCAACAACATTTATGAAGCATCTTGATAGGTACTTGAATGAATGAGCAAGGCATAAATGGATATCGAATTAATGCGGGCAAATGGGATTAGTAATAGGTACGTCTGAAGAAGGGTTTCGGCCCGAAACGTTACCTATTTCCTTCGCTCCATAGATGCTGCTGCACCCGCTGAGTTTCTCCAGCATTTTTGTGTACCTTAGTAATAGGTATGTTGGTCAGCGTAGACAGGTAGGAGGTCCAGCTCCTAGCAGCATGGTGCGCTGACAACAAACTGGCCCTTAACACCAAGAAGACCAAGAAGCTCATTGTGGACTACAGAGGGTCTAGGGGCGGCACACACACCCCCATCCATATTAACGGGACGGAGATGGAACGTGTTTCCAGCTTCAGGTTTCTGGGGATCAACATCTCTGATGACCTCTCTTGACCCACAACACCTCAACACTGGTCAAGAATGCTCACCAGCGTCTCTTCTTCCTGAGGAGACTGAAGAAGGTCCATCTGTCTCCTCAGATCCTGGTGAACTTCTACCGCTGCACCATCGAGAGCATCCTTACCAACTGCATCACAGTATGGTATGGCAACTGCTCTGTCTCCGACCGGAAGGCATTGCAGAGGGTGGTGAAAATTGCCCAACGCATCACTGGTTCCTCGCTCCCCTCCATTGAGTCTGTCCAAAGCAAGCGTTGTCTGCGGAGGGCGCTCAGCATCGCCAAGGACTGCTCTCACCCCAACCATGGACTGTTTACCCTCCTACCATCCGGGAGGCGCTACAGGTCTCTCCGTTGCCGAACCAGCAGGTCCAGGAACAGCTTCTTCCCGGCGGCTGTCACTCTACTCAACAACGTACCTCGGTGACTGCCAATCACCCCCCCCCCCCCCCCCCCCCCACACTTATTATCACTTATTATTATTTATTCAAATCATTTGCTATGTCGCTCTTCCAGGGAGATGCTAAATGCATTTCGTTGTCTCTGTACTGTACACTGACAATGACAATTAAATTGAATCTGAATCTGAATCTGACTTTCCGATGTGGGAGGAAACCAGAGCACCCGGAGGAATCCCACGCGATCCACAGGGAGAACGTGCAAACTCCACACAGACAGCGCACCGAGGTCAGGATGGAACCCGGGTCTCTGGCGCTGTGAGGCAGCGGCTCTACCCGATTGCGGCCGGCTTTTTTCTGTCTACGGCGGGCGGTTCTCAGTAGATGGCGGCAGAGATGCGGAGACGTCACATACTGGCACATGATGAGCAGGACAACTGCAGAAGCCCGGCTCTGCTGCTCAGAGAGTCAGCTGAGCCAAACACTGAGTGCAGAGTGGGACTGAGTCCATGTACCCATGCCAGGACCCAAATATATCAGTGACCTTGCCCAAAGACACAGCTCTGCCGAAGAACTGCAGCACACTGATGCCGCTGCCCCACTGTACCGCACTTAGGCTCAATCAAATGTGTCATTACCCCCACCACAAAGCCAAGCCGACATCCCGAATCTGTCCTTGCTTTTCCACCTCGTACACACGGCTGACCTCCCTTCCCCCCTGTACCCTCCTCACCCCTCCGGTTAACCCAAGAACTTGCTTTTACAAATGCAAATAAATGTTGTCAATCAGTAACTTTCTCATCGCAGACGCAAGGTTCAGCGGCCGATAGTTCCCTGGCTTATCCCTGCTGCCCTTCTTAAACAAAGGAACAGCATTAGCCACCCTCCAGTCTTCCGGTATCTCATCTGTGGCTAACGAAGATCGAGAGGTGTATAGGAAGGAACTGCAGATGCTGATTTATAGACACAAGGTGCTGGAGTAACTCAGCGGGTCAGGTAGAGATAGTCACAAAGAGGAGGGGGGATTGGGAGATGGGACGGGGCCGTGAGGGGCACAGTGGGTAGGATGAGTGGAGGAGAGGGGATATTCAGGGAGAAAGGGAGGGGAGAGGGAGGGGAGGGGGTGGGAGAGGGGACGGGGAGGAGACGAGGAGGTGACGGGATGAGATTGAGGGGGGAGGGGACGGGAGGGGACATTAAAGGGGAGGGGATATTGAGGGGGGAGGGGAGGGAACATGGAGGGGGGAGTGGAGTGGAGGGGAGGGTGACTGGACGGGGGGGGTTACAGGGACGGGCAAAATATAGCGTACAACTGATGCGCGTAAGGGGGCCTGTGACTGAATGACAGGTGAATCACTCGTGCGTGACGTCAACGGCATTTGCAACACACACGCACGCACGCTGTTGTATCAGATCTAGGATCTGTCTGTAAGTGGTGATTACAGATTAGTAGCAGTCAAATACGGGACAAGGGCAGCCCCGTATGGGACAAACCATTTTAGCCCAATATATGGGTAATCCCGGCTAATACGGGACAGTTGGCAACCCTGGTCCCAGCACAGATCCCTGCCGGACTCCACTGGTCACAGACCTCCTGCCTGAATATTGTCCTTCCACCACAACCTTCTGTCTTCTATCAGCAAGCCAATTCTGATTCCATATGACATAGGAGTAGAATTAGGCCATTCGGCCCATCGAGTCTACTCTGCCATTCAGTCACGGCTGACCTACTTATCCCTCTCATCCCCATTCTCCACATAACCTTGTTGGCCCTTGTCTTGGCCTCCACTGTCATCTGTGGTAACAAAATCCACAGATTCACCACCCTTTGGCTTAAGAAATTCTTCCTCGTCTCCTTTCTAAAGGTAGGTCCTTTCATATGACCTAGTCACTATGAATCAGATCATTGTAATCTTCTGGAACAGTCTACCATGGGGAACTTTATCAACTGCCTTACCATAATCCATGTAGACAACATCCAACCACCCGACCAGTATCACTCACTTTCATCATTTCTTTAAAAAAACTTGATCTTTAGGACGACTTACTAAATCCTTTCCGATCCATGCACTTTGCCAAGTGTCTTTTTTTAAGGTGGAAACAGGCCCTGCGGCCCACTGAGTCCGCGCCGACCATCGATCCCCCTTACACGCACACTAGGGACAATTTACGATCTGTTACCGAAGCCAATTAGCCTACAAAGCTGCACATCTTTAGGGTGAGGGAGGAAACCGGAGCACCCGGGGAAAACCCAACCGGTCACGGGGAGAAGGTACAAACTCCGTACAGACAGCACCCGTGGTCAGGATGGAACCCGGGTCTCTGGCGCTGTAAGGCAGCAACTCTACCACTGCGCCACCGTGCCAACCTTTAAAATGATGTTATAATACTTGCCTCAACTACTTCCTCTAGCAGCTCATTCCAAATTCCCACCACTCTCTGAATGAAATAAATTACCCCTCAGGCTCATGTTAAATTTGTGATTCCCCTATCCTGGGTAAAAGATTGACTTGAATGGTCGCGAGTGGCAACAGAAAGAAAGGGAGATTGTGATCCTCTTAAATGGTGTTTGTTAAAGTCCAGAAGTTCATGTGATTGGAGCTGAATTAGGCCATTCGGCCCATCAATTAGCCCATTCGGCTAACCTACTCTGCCATTCAATCACGGATGATCTATCTTTCCCTCTCAAGCCCCTTCTCCTTCTCCCCATAACCCCTGACACCCGAACTAATTAAAGCAAGGAAATTAAAACAAAGTTAATTTTACAACCCAGATATGTTTCATTCATGGGAATGACCTGTTTAGTCCCACGTCCCTAGCTAGTAGTCGTAGCTAGTCTTCAACATAGGCGACGGAGGTTGAAGGATGTCTTCAACATGACACTTTTTCAAACTCTCCTAAACTCTTCTAAACTCGCCGATTAGGTCGCCGCAGTGGGACAGCCCCTTTACTCAGCGGGGCAGGCAGCATCTCTGGATAGAAGGAATGGGCGACGTTTCGGGCCGAGACCCTTCTTCAGACTGAGAATCAGGGGATAGGGAGACACAGAGATATGGAAGGGTAAGGCGTGAAAACGTGAGATCAAAGGGGAGGGGGATCCTGAAACATGTGGAATGGTTCATTGTTAGCTCGGGGAAGCTGACAAAGAGACACACCAAGTAAAATGTAATCGGGGGGTCAGTCAAAATAGTCGGAGAACTGGGATGGTGAAAGAGAGGGAAAGCAAGGGTTACTTGTTTGTGAGCTGCCCAAGCGTAATATGCTTGGGCAGCTCACGGAGCTGCGAAAACACAGCTGTCAGAGGCGGATGGAGCACAGCAGAGTGAATAGAGTACAACATCCTAACGTCATCTGGAACCATGCATTCCAGGCACGCTGCCACACACCAATGGAGATGATTAGGAGGGGGATTAAAATGAGCCCACTCTATATTTTACACATGCAGTCTTTTTTTCTAACCCTGCAATTTTACGTTATATTTTTCACCCTAGCCCCTAAAAACGATGCAATAATTCGTAACCCTGCGTTATTACGTTATATTATTTTTAACGTTTCAATTTAATGTTATATTGTGCATGTTAGCGCCTAAAACGGCAATAATTTTTAACCCTGCAATTTTATATTATTATTTTGCACCATAGCGTCTAAAACTATGCAACAATTTTTAACATTTCAATTTAATGTTATTTTGTGCATGTTAGCGTCTAAAGCTAAGTAATAATGTTGAACCCTGCCATTTATATATTTGCATGTTTGTCTCTAAAACTGCAATAATTTTTAATCCTGCAATTTTATATTTTGCATGTTAGCGCCTAAAACGATTCAATTGTTTTGAATTCTGCAATTTAAAAAAAAGAACAGTTACAGTACAATTACTGCGGCTCCCTTGCTCATTGCAACCAAAGATCTTATTGCAACAACATGCATCTGACATTCATTCGCGTTAAGCCGAGCGGTGCTAAGACAAGGCTTTGTTGAAACCGCGCGTAGCCAGCACGACTGGTATTTACCTCCATGTTGCTGTGGAGAAGCTGGAGAACGGAACGATCGGAGCCGGGGCTGGGAGAAAGGAACTTGTCAGAGCCGAGAGCCAGTTGCGAGACAGACTGCAAGACAGAGCTCCCTCTCTGGTGGTGCGCTGGCGAGCGATAGGTGACACGTTTGCAGCGTTTGTTGTGTGTTGCCTTTCGCTCTTCTATTTAAGGTGGATGCGACCTGCCTCCAATTGCATCAGCCGGGAAGACGGCGAGAACCTCGCCTCCCCCCAAATCCTGAGCCCTCCCATCTGAGCTCCACAACCACGCTGTTTCCATATGTATCCGCGTGTCGTTTGCATTCGCTTGTATGTTGAAACACATTTTTTGGAATGAAGGTCCCTACTGGTTCCAAACTGTGTGTGTGTGTGTTCAGATGTTCCATAAAACATCTTGTTCCTGGCGCACTCCAGTTGCCTGGGCTGATGCAGAGAGCGTGTTGGAAGCAACTACAGACGCTGGTTTACGCCGAAGGTAGACACGAAATACTGGAGTCACTTTAGGATCTGTGGAATTCTCTGCCTCAGGTGGAGGCAGGTTCTCTGGATGCTTTCAAGAGAGAGCTAGATAGGGCTCTTAAAAATAGCGGAGTCAGGGGATATGGGGAGAAGGCAGGAACGGGGTACTGATTATCGATGATCAGCCATGATCACATTGAATGGCGGTGCTGGCTCGAAGGGCCGAATGGCCTACTCCTGCACCTATTGCCTATTGCCCCGAAACGTCACCCGTCCCTTCTCTCCAGAGATGCTGCCTGACCCGCTGAGTTACTCCAGCGCTTTGTGTCTACCTCTGATGTAGAGAGTGTCAGGACCCTGCCTGCCTGTCCCTTGTTTGCGCGTTTGGGGCCATAGCAATAGAATGGAAGTAATTGGAAAGAATGGTGTGATGAGAGGTCTCCACCCCTAACATTACCCGCACCTTCTCTCCAGAGATGCTGCCTGACTCACCGAGTTACTCCAGCGCTTTGTGTGTGTGTCCTTTTGTGTATTAACCAGCATCTGCAGTTCTTTCGTTCTTCTACATACTATAATAATACCTTGTGTTTAAGAAGGAACTGCAGATGCTGGAAAATCGAAGGTAGACAAAAATACACATTAATAATACCTTGTTTGGTTGCTTTGTTCAAGTCAAGTCAAGTCACTTATATTTCTATAGCACATTTAAAAAACAACTTTCGTTGACCAAAGTACTTTACATTGGCGGAGGTACTAATGTTATACAACATTGGTTCATAGATTAAGTACATACATAAACACATACAGTCTAGACTTAAAAGAGTCGATGGAGGGGGCAGTTCTGATGGGAAGGGGGATGCTGTTCCACAGTCTAGGGGCTGCAACCGCAAAGGCACGGTCGCCCCTGAGCTTATGCCGAGACCGCGGGATGTTCAGTAACCCCAAGTCGGCCGATCTGTGGGACCTGGAGGTGGTGTGGTGGGTAAGCAGACTTTTGATGTAGGTGGGGGCAAGCCCGTTAAGGGCTTTGTAAACATAAAGAAGGATCTTGAAAGTTATTTGGAACCGCACAGGGAGCCAGTGGAGAGAGGCCAGGATCGAGGTGATGTGGTCCCTTTTTCGGGTGCCCGTCAGGAGTCGCGCTGCGGCGTTTTGGACCAGTTGCAGGCGGGACTGGGAAGATTGGCTGATGCCAGTGTAAAGGGAGTTGCAGTAATCTAGGCGGGAGGAGATAAATGTGTGGATGGTCTTTTCGAGGTCATCAAACTGGAGGAATTGTTTTATTTTAGCTATCGTCCGAAGCTGAAAGAAGCTAACTTTTACCACGGCATTGACTTGTTTGTCAAATTTCAATGCTGAGTCAAATATCACGCCAAGGTTGTTGACGTGAGGTTTGAGTAATGGGGTAAGGCTTCCAAGGCTGCCTGCTATCGTTTTGATTGGGTTCTACATTGACTGCTCCACTGTGAAATCTCCTCAAGGTTTTGCCCTCACTTGGAGAAGTCCACCTCCAGTCTGAGGAAGGGTGTTGTGCAGGTTTGTAGGTTAATTGGCTTCAGTAAAGATTGTAAATTGTCCTTAGTGTGTAGGATAGTGTTAAGGGCCTGTCCCACTTTCACGAGGTAATTCACAAATTCTCCCGAGTTTTCCCCTTGATTCAAACTCGCAGAATGTTCGTAACGAGTCCGTAGGAGGTCATAGGAGTTTGTAGATATATCGTAGCGGCTCGTTATGCCAGCCGTAGGTACTCGTGGCATCAGGTAAGTCGGGACGTCTTTTCCAGCCCGATAAAAATGTCCACGAGTAAAAAAATGGTCAGGATGAAAGAAATTGCAACTTTTTACTCGTGAGGAGGGCGTCGAAATAGTCGTGGGAATTCGTAGACATTCTCGTAGGAGTTCGTGAGCATAGTCGTGGAAGGTCTAGGAGTTCGTAGATTACCTCAATTTTTTTATTTTTTTTAGGTCCTTTAAACTCGGCAGAGGTTATGAATTAGGTCGTGAAAGTGGGACAGGCCCTTTAGTGTACGGAGATAGCTTGTCAGCGCGGACCCGCTGGGACAAAGGGCATGTTTCTGCGCTATATCCATAAACTAAACTAAATGCTTGAAGTCCCCTGGTGTAACTAGGTGGTTGATGGTTGGCATAGACTCAGTGGGCCAAGGGGCTTGTGTGATCCCACGACTACCCTGTCTTTTCGAAAGATGACCATTTACTAAAGTGTAGCCATTGCTACAATGCAGGGAAAGGTTACTACCTTTAAATACATAGATAGAAAATAGGTACAGAGGCCATTCGGCCCTTCGAGCCAGCACCGCCATTCAATGTGATCATGGCTAATCATCCACACTCATTACCCCATTCCTGCCTTCTCCCCATATCCTTTGATTCCACTAGCCCTAAGAGCTAGTACTTCCTACAGAGTAAAGCTATAAACAAATTACAAGCTAATGACATCAAAGGGGTGTGGCAAGGTCTGCAGGCTATCACAGACTATAAAACCAAGCACCATGTTCTAGACAGCGACCCCTCCCTCCCTGGGAGGCTCAATGACTTTTACTGTCGTTTTGGCAAGGGCAACCATCAGTCCCCCTCTTTAACCACAGAGCTGGGCGACACTACTCCTACTGTCTCAGAACATGACGTCAGAACCCTGCTCCGCCAGCTTAACACCAGGAAGGCAGCAGGGCCTGACGGTGTGGCGCCTGCTACATTAAGATACTGCTCTAATGAACTGACACCCGTCCTCACCTCCATTTTCAACTGGTCACTTCAACTCTCAATTGTGCCTGCTTGTTTCAAGTCAGCTGTGATCGTACCAGTCCCCAAGAAAAATAACATCACTTGCCTTAACTTCAGTCATCATGAAGGTTCTTGAGAGACTGGTATGCAAACATCTTTCCAGCATTACACTTGATCCCTATCAATTCACCTACAGAGCCAACAGAAGTGTAGATGATGCAGTGTCCCTCTGTGTGCACTCCATCCTCCAACACCTGGAATCCAGATCCACATATGCTCGCATTCTTTTTGTGGATTTTAGCTCCGCTTTCAATACCATCGTTCCTGTAAAGTTGATACACACTTTACAGGAACTGGGGGTCAACTCATCTCTATGTAAATGGATCTATAGCTGTCTATGTGACAGAAATCAGGTGGTAAAAATTGGTAATCATGTCTCACTGGCTAGGTTCCTGAACATCGGCGCCCCCCAGGGTTGCGTTTTATCACCTCTTCTGTACTCTGTATACACACATTTTTGCTGTTCACACTCTGACTCTGTCTTGTTGTTTAAGTTTGCAGATGACACATCTGTGGCAGGTCTTATTACCAATAACATCGATACCGTTTACCGTAGTGAAGTAGAGGAGCTAGTAAGGTGGTGTGAGAACAACAACCTCATACTTAACATCTCAAAAACTAAGGAGCTGGTTGTTGATTTCAGAAAGAAGGCCACCCCCCTCCTCCCTCTCTTCATCAATGGAGAGGTGGTTGAGAGGGTCACCTCCTTTAAGTTCCTCGGGACCACCATACATCAATCCCTATCATGGGAGCTCAACACCAGTCTCATAATCAGTAAGTGCCACCAGCGACTCTACTTCCTGCGGCAGCTCAAAAAATTCAGGGTCAGTCGACCAGCCATGACCCACTTCTATAGGTCTACCATAGAAAGCATACTCACATTCTCCATGCTTGTCTGGTATGGTCACACAACCTCGCAGGATAAGATTCGGCTGGAGAGAATAGTGCGCCGAGCTTCTAAGATCATCGGTTGCAGCAGACTTCCCTCAGTGACATCACTTTACTCAACAAGACTCACCAGAAAGGCCAAAAAAATCATAGCAGACCACTTTCACCCGGCTCATTACCTCTTTAATCTCCTCCCATCAGGAAGGAGATATAGAAGCATTAAAAGTAAAACATCTCGCTTCAGAGACAGCACCTACCTCCAAGCCATCAGATATTTGAATTTGCACTAATCACTCTGCACTTTCTTTTGCGCTTGCACTTACGCTTAACATGACGCTGCTGGGTACTGTCCTTCCTGTATATATTGTCCTTCGTACGGTATTGTATGTATTATTTATTGTGGTGTATGTGGTGGTTGTATTGTACTGTATTGTATCTGTCTGAGAGCGAACCAAGACACATTCCTATCAACTTGTTGACATGGCAATAAACTTCTTGAATCTTGAATCTATCTGACTCTCTTTAGAATGCATCCAGTGGATCGGCCTCCACTGCCGTCTGAGGCAGAGAATTCCACAAATTCACTGGGTGAAAAAGTCTTTCCTCATCTCTATTCTAAATGGCCCACCCCTTATTCTTAAACTGTGGCCCTTGGTCCTGGACTCCCCCCAACATCGGGAACATGTTTCCTGCATCTAGCGTGTCCAATCCCTTAATAATTTTATATGTCTCTATAACATACCCTCTCATCCTTCTAAATTCCAGTGTTGTGCCAGTCCTTCTCATTCAGTCCTGCAGAATCGAGGATAACTTACTGTCACTCCTGTTTGGAAGGCTCTGGGGTGGCCAACGTGGGACCATTGATATTTCCATCGATGGGGCAGGTCAGATGGGGTTCCAGGGTTAAGTATTGTGCTCCCATTGCAGGGCCTCAAGGTTCTCAACATGGACAAGCGAGTGTTACCAAACGTTTGAATTCTCTGGGGTGGAACCCTCTCCAAGACAGACGTGAAGCTCACCGTTTGACCTGTTTTTACAAAATGTTAAATGGTCAGCTCGACATAGATTACAAGACCTACACCAAACCCAAACCAATTAGGAGCAGACGAGGGAATTCGATCCAATTTGTGATCCCAGCTACAAAGACAGATGTTTATAGCAATTCGTTCTTCCCCCGCACAATTAAAGCATGGAATAATCTCCACCCTACTATAGTTACCCAACCAGATGCAACTACATTTAAGGTAGCTCCTTCTTCCCAAAACCCCTTTGTTGGCTTAAGTCCTCCCTCCACCACTTCCAGTTTAAATTCCATTTGGAATATTTTGGAGGACCAAGAAACCAAGAACCAAGAAGAAGACTAGAGGACATAGGTTTACGGTGCGCGGGATACGTTTTTTACACAGTTGGGGCCTGGAACGCATTGCCAGGGGTGGTGGTGGAGGCAGATACGACAGTGGCTTTTAAGAGGCTTTTAGATAGGCACATGGAGGGATATGGGTCATGTTCGGCACTGACATCGTGGGCCGGTGAGGCCCCACTCCTGTGCTGGACTGTTCTCTGATGAAAATTCTATTTAATGACTTAGATCAAAGGAGCATGGCAAATTTGTTGTTGAAAAGATAAGTGGGTGAGCAAGATGTGAGGAGGAGGCTTTTGTAGCAACTTTGCCGTCTAGCCAACGCTCGTGCTCGACACTTGGCACTTTTTCCACCCTTTATGTACATCTGAAGTACAATTCAGGTCTCCATATTTAAACAATGATACCACTGTACTGGAGGGCGTGCAAAGAAATTCCATTCCTGGAAGGAAGCAGTTGAAAAAAAGAATGAAGGTTGGGTGGCGTCAGTACTCGTTGGAGTTTAGAGGAATGAAACGTGATCTTTTCGAACACTGGTTCCTCCAGTGTTTCTCCTTCAAATTTGGCAACACATGTACAGCTTGGGGCGGTACGGTGGCGCAGCGGTAGATTTAATGCCATACAGCGCCAGAGACCCAGGTTCGATCCTGACTGTGGGTACTGTCTGTGTGGAGTTTGTATGTTCACCCTCTGATCGCGCGGGTTTTCTCCGGGTGCTCCACATTCCTCCCGCACTCCAAGGACGTATAGGTTTGTAGGTCAATTGGCTTCTGTAAATTGTAAATTGCCCTCATTGCGTAGGTTAGTGCTAGTGTGCCGGGTGGTTGCTGGATAGTGCATACTCAGTGGGCCGAAGGGCCTGTTTCAGCACTGTATATCTAAAGTCGAAAGACAAAAGTGTTGACAACCAAAATGTGCTTGCAATCTGCCTCGATAACAGGCAAATAGGTCTACATACATAATGTAGGTTCACTTTCAAATGTGCAGACTTTTTCCTAGCAAGATCCCAGAAAAGCATGTAAGACCATTTAAAAATATATATTTTTTACAATTTTCAACTGCTCATTCATCCCCTGAGAATTGCCACTTAATTGGATAACCATTGATCTGGGTCACACCCAGTGTTGGATCTGCTGGCCATCTCCTCTCTAAGGTGTCAGCTGCTCTACATCGGTGAGACCAAGTGCAGGCTTGGCGATCGCTTCGCCCAACACCTCCGCTCGGTCCGCAATAACCAACCTGATCTCACGGTGGCTCAGCACTTCAACTCCCCCTCCCATTCTGAATCCGACCTTTCTGTCCAGGGCCTCCTCCATGGCCAGAGTGAGTCCCACCGTAAATTGGAGGAGCAGCACCTCATATTTCACTTGGGTAGTTTACACCCCAGCGGTATGAACATTGACTTCTCCAATTTTAGGTAGTCCCTCCTTCCCCTCCCCTTCCCAGCTCTCCCACAGCCCACTGTCTCCGCTTCTTCCTTTCTTCTTCCCGACCCCACCCCCACATCAGTCAGGGTCTTGACCCGAAACGTCACCTATTCCTTCGCTCCATAGATGCTGCCTCACCCGCTGAGTTTCTCCAGCATTTTTGTCTATCTCCTCTCCACACTATGTGTCTGAAGAAAGGTCCCGACCCAAAATGGGGCCTGTCCATTTCTTCCCCCAGATGCTGCCTGACCCATTGAATTCCTCTAGCACTTCATTTTTTTGCTCTCAAAGTTCCTGTATCTGCAGATCCACTCGTCCCCACATTTGGGATGTGCTCTTCCGAGAATGGGATTGCACGTTGGTGCGGTGAAATGGACAGCTCTGTCCCTGGGTAATATCTACCTAATTTAGCAATGGTTCATTTAACATGCAGAGGGTAGTGCGTTCGGCCGAACGCACTATGGGAACTACACTCGCCCCTCTGCAGGAACTCTACACCAGGAGGCGCTGATCCAGAGCCAGCAACATTATGGGGGACCCCTTCCACCCCAGCAACAGACTGTTCCAGCTGCTATGGTCAGGCAAACGCCTCCGCTGTCATGCTGTGAAAACAGAAAGGATGAGGAGTTTCTTCCAAGACGCCATTAGGACTGTAAACTCTTATCTCACCAGGGACTAACTTACTGTACCAATTTACTGTTGTGTGGTGTTGTGTCTTTTTATAATTGCTGTTTTTTTTCCTCACAAATATGTAATTACTGATTCTGTTCTATTCTGTTTTGTAGTTTGTTTTTTTTGCACAATCCGCAGGCACTGCACATCTCGTATGCGTATGTGACAAATAAACTTGACTTGATCGGATCCCCAAAATGGGAATTGCCCTGTGTCCAAGAGTTACCGCTTGAAGGATATTAACTGATCCTATTTACTCTCTAAAGGTACTGACAATAACATATCATGATCTTTAGGTATAGGTTTAGAGATGCAACACAGAAACAGGCCCTTCGACCCACTGAGTCTGCACCGAGCAGCTATCACACATACCAGCACTATCCTACACACTAGGGACAATTTACAATTTTACCCGAAGCCAATTAACCTACAAACCTATAAAGGGTCTCGACCCAAAAGGTCACCTATTGCTTTTCTCCAGAGATGTTGCATAACCCGTTGAGTTACTCCAGCATTTTGTGTCTATCTTCTGTGTAAACCAGCATCTGCAGTTCCTTCCCACACAGCCGACAAACCCGTACGTCTTTGGAGTGTGGGAGGAAACCGGAGCAGCCGGAGAAAACCCACGCAGTCACGGGGAGAACGTACAAACTCCACACAGACAGAACCCGTAGTCAGGATCGAACCCGGTTCTCTAGTGCTGTGAGGCAGCAACTCTACCGCTGCGCCACCGTGCCGGTTGGGGAAAAGACCAGTGGAATGTTATGAAATGTTATGAATGGCATCAAGTGGGAGTCATTATGTTGAGGGAAAGGACTGAATGGATCAAGGACTCCTAAAGTTGTAGGAGGCAAAGTCTGAAGTGAAAGCAGACACCATCTCATACAAGGAGCACAGTGGGATGATAATCTTCTTGTGTTACCACAGCAAGGGGGAAGTGATGTCACTTGATGGTGTAATAAGTTTAAAGGCGAGGATAAACTGAAATGCGGGGGAGTTGGAGATTACAGTCCACACTCACAGTTCATAAATTCATGTGAGACGAGCAGAACTAGGCCATTCGGCCCATCAAGTCTACTCCACCATTCATTCATGGCTGATCTATCTCTCCCCTCAACCCCATTCCCCTGCCCTCTCCCCATAACCCCCCGACACCCGTACTAATCAAGCATTGATCTCCGCCTTAAAAATATCCATTGACGTGGCCTCCACAGCCGCCTGTGGCAATGAATTCCACAGATTCACCACCCCCTGACTAAATAGACCATGATTGAGTACAGACTCAGTAACATTTCCTTGCCTTTGTACCCTAGCCCTAATTAACTCTTCCAAATGCCAGAGAGACTGGAGACTGCAGATGCTGTAATCTTGCTGCTACATCACAGTCTGTCTTGACAGCTCCATTTGATGCAGAACCTTTGTGGGTCAAGACCTCTGAAAGGTGTTCTGAATTTATGTCAGACAGTCCAACAGGTCTGGGAGTAATGAGTTTAGCGTAGTTGGTTTTCGTCACATGTACCAAGGTGCAGTGAAAATCATTTGTTTGCTGCGTATCCAGTCAGAGAGAATGCCTATCTAATGTCTAAAGGGCCAGTCCCACCAGCATGCGATTGCATGCATCTAGCGCGACCAAACGTGGTGGCTTGAGGCGTAGGGCCTCGCGGGGCCGGTCCCACTTCCAAGCACGGAGCCATGTGGAGTTTTGCGGGGCTGGTCCCGACATCATACTCACCAATCAGCTGGGCAGGAGGCGACCCGACTGAATTTGGACGTCGCACGGCGTCGGGCGGTTACGTCAACACGCAACGGCGCGCCGGGCGTTGACCTCATCGCGCAACGCCACGCGCTAGGCGTATGCCGTCAAGATGCTGCGTACGGCGTCGAGACGCTGTGTACGGCGTCGATACGCTGCGTAGGCCTCAATGCGGCTGCGGGCCAACAGGCCGTTGCCGCGCGGGAGGTTTGGACACGGTCAGTTTTTCGGAGCCCCGCGCGACGTCCAGACCAGCCCCACACAACTCCATACGACGCCGGAGATCGAAGTGGGACCAGCCCCGCGAGGCCGTACGGCTCAAGCGACCACATTAGGTCGCGCTTGCCGCATGCAGTCGTATACTGGTGGGACAGTATGCAGTCGTATACTGGTGGGACAGGCCCTTAAGACTCCAAACCTTAGGGTGATCACAGTCACAGATATTTGCAGCTGCTGGTAGAATGCTGGTCGAAACGATCGCCGAACCTGCGCTTGGTCTCACCGATATACAGGAGTCCACACCTGGAACAGCGGATACAGTAGATGAGGTTGGAGGAGGTGCAAGTGAACCTCTGCCTCACCTGAAAAGACTGTCGGGCCCTTGGATGGAGTCGAGGGGGAAGGTAAAGGGATAGGTGATGCATCTCCTGCGGTTGCAGGGGAAAATAGCTGGGGAGGAGGTGGCAAGGGTGGGAAGGGACAAGTTGACCAGGGAGTTGTGGAGGGAATAGTGCTGAACAACTGGGAGATCAGGTAGGTTAAGGTGGACTGAGCAGAGGTGTTCAGCAAAACGATCGCCCAGCCTGAGCTTGGTCTGGCCATATCTGAGGATGGATGTTACACAAAAAAGCTGGAGAAACTCAGCGGGTGCAGCAGCATCTATGGAGCGAAGGAAATAGGCAACGTTTCGGGCCGAAACCCTTCTTCAGACTGATCGGGGGTGGGGGGGGGGGGGGCGGGGACAAGAAAGGAAAAAGGAGGAGGAGCCCGAAGGCTGCTTGGATGTGCTGGCATTGGAGATGGTCCTGAGGAGGTTTACTAGAATGATCCCAGGAATTAGTAGGTTAACGTATGATGAGCGTTTGACGGCACTGGGCCTGTACTCGCTGGGGTTTAGAAGGATAAGGTGGGGGACCTCATTGAAACTTACTGAATTGTGAAAGGCCTGTATAGAGTGGATACGGAGAGGATGCTTCCACTAGTGGGAGAGTCTAGGGCCAGAGAGCACAGACTCAGAATAAAAGGATGTACCTTTAAAATGGAGATGAGCAGGAATTTCTTCAGTCAGAGGGTGGTGAATCTGTGGAAGTCATTGCCACAGACGGCTGTTGAGGCCAAGTCAATGGATAGTTTTAAGGTGGAGATTGACAGATTTTTGATTAGTACGGGTGTCAGGGGTTATGGGGGAGAAGGCAGGAGAATGGGGTTGAGAGGGGTTGAGATGCAGTCTGAAGAAGTGTTCCAACCCAACACGTCACCTATTCTCCTTTTCTCCATAGATGCTGCCTGACCCGCTGAGTTATTCCAACATTTTATGGAATCGCTGAAGATAGCAGAAGATTTTGAAGAGGCGTGAAGAGACAGATCAGTAGGGTCATTGAGCTGTAGAGCACAGAAACAGCTTCTTCAACTCAGCCTTGACAACTGCAACGTGTAAGAAAGAACTGCAGATGCTGGTTCAAATCGAAGGTAGACACAAAATGCTGGAGTAATTCAGCGGGTGAGGCAGGATCTCTGGAGAGAAGGAATGGACGACTTTTCGGGTCGAGCCCCTTCTTCAGACTGAGAATCGGGGGAGAGGGAGACAGAGATATGGAAGTGTAAGGCGTGAAAATGAGAGATCAAAGGGGATGCGAATCGTGGAAAATGTAGAATGGTTCATTGTTAGCTCGGGGAAGCTGACAAAGAGATACAGCAGGACAAGCCTGTAATGCCTATCTGTGCTAGTCACATATAGCTGCATTTGCTCCACATCCCACCAAAACCTTTACTACCCATGTACCTGTCTCCATCTAGTTTAAACATGGTAATTGTATCCACTTCCTTTGGCTACTCATTCTGTACACTCACCACCCTCTGTGTGGAAATGATGCCCCTCGTATCCCCTTTAAATCTTTCTCCTCTCACCTTAATCCATGCCCCCTATTCAAGACTTCCCTACCGTGTGAAAAAGACTTTGGCCCTCTTTCCCGATGGCCTTCGTGATTTTATATACCTCTATGAAGTCATACCTCAACCTCCTACCCTTCAAGCCACCGAGACCGAAGGCGGACCCAGAGGGGAGCCTCTTGCTCCCATGTGCGGTGGCAGGCAGTAGATGGGACTGTTCGGTGAACTTTTTGTAACGTTGTCGGCGCCACAAACGTGCCGACTCTTCTGAGGTCTAAATGATTTTACCGGATTGTATGTCAAGACAAAGCATTCCACTGCACCTAGGCTCACGTCACAATAAGTATCATTGAAGTGTATCAGTGAACATAGTCCCAGCTTTTTATTCAAGCCAAGTGCTCCAGCCCTGCTAACATCCTCGTGAATCTTTTCTGAGTCCGTTCCAGATAGAACAATGAAAGCAGCACGACAGAATATATAAACATAGTACACTGTAAACCATATCATAAACGAGAGAGAAAAAGAAGTTCAGTGTGTGTGTGTATATACACATACTCACAAATACACATATACAAGATCCTATATACGTGTATACACACACGCACACATGCGTAGTGCAATAATAACATAATAGTCCATGTAGTTCAGGCTTATTTGAGGTTGTAGTGTTTTAATAGCACGGGATAGAACCTGGGTCTCTGGCGCTGTGAGGCAGCGGCTCTACCCGCTGCGCCACCGTGCCGCCTTAACCAAAGATCCTATAGCGGAACAAGATAGACCACTCCTGCAAAATGCAATGGGCTGACGTGTAGTACGCAACGGAGCGGAACGTGGGCCTTTTATTCATCCATTTCAGTAACCCGACCCGACTCGCAGTGTAATCAACGTTGCGGGGGAACAGTTTGTGTTAATAAATTTAAATTCTGAAAATGAGGAGAGGATTTTTACCAAAGAACTTTTATTTTTACGAGGATGTTCCCGTAACCGGCTTCCGTCTCCGCACTAGTATCTTTGCTCCGCTACAGGATCTTTGGTGCGGAGACGGAAGCCGGTTACGGAAATGGGGCCGAAAATTACCCATGAATCTGCCCATGACCGTATTACGTCTTTTTCGTCGAGTGGACTATCTTGCTCGCCATAGGATCTTTGGCCTTAACTGTCTTCAGGTCAGACAGCTACGGGAAAAATGTGATTAAGCTGGAAAGGATGCAGTGCGGATTCACCAGGATGTTGCCGGGTCTGGAGGACTTGGCTTGAATAAGAGGCTGGGACTATATTCCCATCTATCTACTTACTTATTTTTCAAGACTCATTGTAGTACCTTCTCATGCACAAATTACCTACCATGGGCAATATACAGTAGCACAAATGTGAATCTGACCTCCATTGCTGCTTTGAGGCATGAAGCTGTTGTCAAAGGCACAGTACAAGTCAAGTCAAGTCAAGTTTGATTCGTCACTTGCACATAAAGTGCAGTGAAATTAATTTGCCAGACAATTAATGAATTTGTCCAAACACATTGTTTTTATGATCGGCCATAAAAGACATAATGTGCCATAAAGGCTCCCTCAGCTAGAAGATACATGTAAGTACCGAGTGACAACCTTTGTGAAACTATTTCTCTTGATGTCAGAATCAAGGACGTTTTCTACAGTAGGACATTTTTAGATTCTGGTGAGGAACATCATCAGTAAACTTTCAACAAACTAAATGTTTTATTCTTGACCGAAGTGGAACAACTCTTGCCGCCCAGTTTACTGTACATCCATATCTTGGAAGCTGAGGGCTTATGTTACAAGAGACTCCAGCTCAGTAGTAAGGTCATTAGTTACAGGAGGCAAATTATACCATTTTGGCCCATCAAGTCTAACTCCCCATTCAATCATGGCTGATCCTATATCTCCCACTTAACCCCATTCGCCTGCCATCTCCCCATAACCCCTGACACCCGCACTAATCAAGAATCTATCAATCTCTGCCTTAAAAATATCCATTGACTTGGCCTCCACAGCCGTCTGTGGCAATGAATTCCACAGATTCACCACCCTCTGACTAAAGAAATTCTTCCTCATCTCCCTTCTAAAGGGATATACTTTTATTCTGAGACTAAAGGCCTCTGGTCTTGGACTCTCCCACTGGTGGAAACATCCTCTCCACATAATAATAATAATAATAATAATAATATATCTTTTATTGTCGTTGCACTGACGTGCAATGACAATAAATGATATATTATTATTTATCTTTTGTGCAGCTCCACTGATGTACAAGAAAGGTAAATAAATACAATACATAAATAAAACAAGCTGAATTGATTGACGTGACCATCTGAGGGAGACTGTCCAAAGGGGGTGGGTGGGGGGGCACTCATTAGGGCCGGTTCAGAGCCGCTATAGCTCTTGGGATGAAACTGTTCCTGAGTCTGGAGGTTCGGGCGTAGAAGGCCTTGTAACGTCTGCCGGAGGGAAGTAGTTGAAACAGACCGTGGCAGGGGTGTGATGAGTCCTTATGGATGCTGAGGGCCTTCCTGAGGCACCGCGTGTGGTAGATGCCCTCCAAGGTTGGTAGCTCTGTCCCGATGATCCTCTGCGCTCTGTTGACGACGCGCTGAAGAGCTCTCCTCTCCGCCTCCGTGCAGCTGAGATACCACACAGAGATGCCATACGTTAGTATGCTCTCTGTGGTGCAGCGGTAGAACGTTGTCAGCAGCTGTTGGGGCAGACCAGTCTTTTTTAATGTCCTCAGGAAGAACAGTCGTTGCTGTGCCTTCTTGACCAGCGCGGCGGTGTTTGTGGACCATGTGAGGTCTTCTGAAATGTGAGTGCCCAGAAACTTAAAGCTGGACACTCTCTCCACACTTTCCCCATAAATGGAGATTGGGGCGTATTCTCCAGAATGGGACCTCCTGAAGTCAATAATCAGCTCCTTGGTCTTGGAGGTGTTTAGTGCCAAGTTGTTATTGGCGCACCAGTCCGCCAGGTTCTGCACCTCCGCTCTGTATTTTGTTTCATCACCGTTGGTGATCAGCCCAATCACTGTTGTGTCGTCTGCAAACTTCACGATGGTGTTGGTGTCGAATGCAGGGACACAGTCGTGAGTGAAGAGGGAGTAGAGCATGGGGCTTAGTACACAACCCTGTGGTGTGCCGGTGCTCAGGGTGATGGTGGAGGACAGGTGCGGGCCCAGTCTCACTGCCTGCGGTCGCTCCGTGAGAAAGTTCAGGATCCAAGCGCATATCGGTGAGCTGAGGCCTAGCTGGTGGACTTTGGTGGTGAGCTTGGTGGGGATGACCGTATTGAATGCAGAGCTATAGTCAATGAAGAGCATCCTCACATACGTGCCCTGTCTGTCCAGGTGAGTCAGGACAGTGTGAAGGGCCAGAGAGATGGCATCCTCTGTCGATCTATTGGCATCCACTCTATCCAGGCCTTTCACTATTCAGTAAGTTTCAATGAGGTTTCCCCCTCATCCTTCCAAACTCCAGCGAGTACAGGCCCAGTGGTGTCAAACGCTCATCATATGTAATAGCAATAAGGGAATGCTGACGTACTTTACGAAGTGTTATTCTACACCTGTTCTACCTACTGGATTCAACGGATCCTGTGGTCAATTTGCAAAAGAGTAATGATCTTCTGACCTTCTCTCAGCTGATATCAGCAAGAGATGGTGTTATTCTCTCTGCCGTTTATAAGATCTTGCCACATGTAAACCAGCTGGTCTGGAGACATTACAACTGCAATAGTAAATGCTGGATTATGCATGAGATCACAGGAGGTGCAATATTAATACTACAATTCAGCCTACAACCTGCACGTCTTTGGAGTGTGGGAGAAAACGGAGCACCCAGAGAAAACCACGCAGGTCACGGGGAGAACGTACAAACTCTGTAGACAGCACCCATAGTCAGGACCGAACCCAGGTCTCTGGCGTTGTAAGGCAGCAACTTTGTCTTACTAAGTCGCTAACTTAGAATCACAAGATTATATAACACACAAGGTCGGCACGGTGGCACAGGGGTAAGAGTGCTACTTACAGCACCAGAGTCCCGGGTTCGATCCTGACTAAGGTGCTGTCAGTTTGTACGTTCTCCCTTTGATAGCATGGATGTTCTCTGGGTGCTCGGTTTTCTCACGTCTACAGGTTTGTAGGTGAATTTGACTTTGGTAATAATTGTAAAGTGTGCTAATGTGGGGGGATAGCTGGTCAGCGCAGACTTGGTGGGCTGAAGGGCCTGTGTCCGTGCTGTATCAATTTATATTCTCACACACTACACATAACTTAACATAATTTGTAAAAATACTCCATCAAGATATTGATGGAGTGGTCACGGTGGCAGCAGCCGGTGGAGTTGCTGCCTGAACCGAATGCAGCGACCGGTGACCCAGGTTCGATGACTACGGGGGCAGTATGTACAGAGTTTGTACGTCTCCGAGAACTTCAGTTCTCCCACACTCCAAAGACGTACAGGTTATAGGTATTGGCTTGTAAATGCAAAAATTGTCCTAGTGGTGCAGGATAGTGTTAATGTGTGGGGATCGCGGTCGGATCGGACCCGGTGGGGCCAAAGGGCCTGTTTCCATGCTGTATCTCTAAACTAAAAACTAAAAACTAAAGAGAAGAGTCAAGAGAGAGTCAAGGTGTTTAATTGTCATGTGTACTGGCAATGGAACAATGAAATTGCTACTTGCAGCAGCATAACAGGTTGTTAGCACAAATACAGAGATAAGAAAGCTTGAAAGCGCGCACACCAGACTCAGAAGAACAAGCTTTCCCCTCTGTTATCAGGCATCTGAACAGTCCTCCAAAAGTCCAGGGTACTGTCCGATTCACTCTAACATTGGACTTTGTTGGGAACTGATGCGCTACAATGCTGAGAACTATATTCTGCACTCTGTATATTCCCCTTTGCTTGATGTATCGGACTTGAGCTTGACATGATTGTATCTATGCATGCAAGAGCGGAACTCACTATCAAAACATGGAGGGGACGAGGGACACAATTTTGGGCGGCCGCGCGCACATGCGCACACTCAAACACACGTGCGCAAGGCTTTGGAGGCTCAATCCAGCGCTAAATGAAGCTCAACTGTGCCTGTCTCGCCAGGTTACCCAACAGTACTGTCTGGACTGACGGGATACCAGTGCTGCTTCTCCGCGCTGGCCATATTTCCCGCAAGCCAGGAGTTAACCTGGAGGGGATGTCCCCCCACCTCTCAAAAACATGGGGGGGACGTGTCCCCTCTGGGCCCCCCAGGGTTTTCCGCCCCTGTCTGCATGGTATATCTGATCTATTGGATAGCATGCAAAACTTTTCTCTGCACTCGCTCGGACATGACAATAATAACCTAATGGGCCTGTCCACGTGGGCGATATTCAGGCGACTGCGGTGACTGTCAAGTTGCCGGCACTGCCTGAAAAACCGGCAACTGGAACGGCGACTGTCAGGGTGGAACAACACACACACAGTCTTCCTTCACCAGCCCGTTATGCAGGCGGGGGACAGGTCAAGCGGGGGGGGGCGCTGTCTGAGTGAAATCAACGGTGCAAAGCCAATGTGATACAGACACACACCGCGATGAACAGAAGGTGGCGCTGTAATAAGACGGTGAAAGCACAGTGTACGGTAAGTGCTTTAAAAGAGGGGGAAGAGGGGGGGAGGGGCGGGAAAGGGGGGGGAGAGGGGGAGAGAAGTAGTGGAGACAATTTTAAGAAGCCAGAGATACACGGCTGTGAAGCTCGGCGGACATTTAACATTACTGGTTGGTTTATCCTTGGTTTGAAAACTATTGCTTACGTTTTTTTCCCAATGAGCAATGAAATTCACTGGTCAGCACCAGTACAACCTACGAGAACCTACGAACCTTCGACCTCCTGGCGACACACTACAGCATGAGAATTATTCGCTACTCTCCATGTTGAAAAATTGACGGCGACCATAATGAGGCCACGACTAGTTCCCAGAAGGGGGGGACCCCTCAGACCATGAAGGCGACTCCCCGGCAACACCCACGAACATGTGGGCGATCGCAGAGTCTCCTGCAGTCGCATAAAAAGCGCCAAGTGGGACAACCTAATAGATAACAACAAAAATTGAATAAATGAATGAGAAAATTATTGCACAGAAAAAATCCCGATTCCTGAATGCAACCCAAGACAGTAGTACATAGAACTAGTGTTGTGTAGTGTTCAAGAGCCTAAAGGATGGTTAAGCCCCTGTCCCACGATGCGAGTTCCCCAAGAGCTCCCTGAGTTTTAAATAAAATCCAACTCGTGGTCAGTACATAGAACGTACGTAGTGGGTACTTCGGAGCTCGTGGATGTCTCGTAGCGGCTCGTAATGCTAACGGCAGGGTACTCAGGAAATGCGGGAAACTCGTGACGTTTCTCAACAGAGTGAAAATTTCCAAGAGTAAAAAATACTCGTGATGAAGCACCACGAGTTTGATTTTTTTTAACTCGGGAGAGCTCTTGGGTAAAACTGCTTGTGGGACAGGCCTTAGGAGGAAGCTATTCATGAACCTGGTGTCACGGTGTTCAAGCTCCTGTACCTTCTTCCGATAGTAGGAGGTAAATGAGGGGGCCAGGGTGGGGTGGGGCAGGCGGCCATTTTGAGCAGCATCTTCTATAGATCCCTCGATGGTGGGGAGATCAGTGGCCTGTGGTAAACTGTAGATTATGTTCAGTGAGCCTATTAGAGTGGTCTAGGCATCATTTGCAGCACAGACACTGTAGGCCGAAGGCCTGTTCTTGTGCTGTAATGCCCTATGTTCTAACATTTGTTAAAAAATTGTCACCGATTCCAACCACCTGTTTTAGTCATAGTGTCATACAGCCCTCAGACAACCGTCCATGCCAACAAAGGCCTCATTTAAGCAAGTCCCATTTGCTCAAGTATGGCCCGTATCTCTCCAAACATTTCCATCTGTGTACCTGTCCAAATCTCTTTAATGTTATTGTACCTGCCTGAATTACTTCATCTGGCATTCCATGTACCCACCTCGTCTGTGTTAAATTAAAATTAAACTGAAGGATAATCAATATTTTAAATATATACAAATATGTGACTATTAGAAGAAATATATACATAGATTTCAAAACTATATTTTTAGACCCTTTAGAAGAAGCAATGAATATTAAGGCTGATTCACAAAAACTAATATCATATCTTTTATAATAATATATTAAATAGAGAATTACCCTCAACAGAAGCACTAAGAGAAGATTGGGAACATGAGCTAATGATAAAGATCTCGAAGGATAGATGGGAAAAGTATCTGATGACAACACATAATTGTTATTAAATGCACGACATAATTAATTCAAATTCAAATGATTACATAAACTATATATTTAAAAACGAGGTTGAATAAATTTTAGCCAAACGTCTCTCCCAGATGCGATAAATGTTTGTTTCAAAATGCTAATATAAACACATCATTTGTAGGATGTACAAAGTTGAATAAATTTTGGAGCGATATTTGAATATTTACAAAGCTTTTCAAGTCAAGAATAGAACCTAAAACGGAATGGATTATATTTGGAATAATAGTAGAAGATATCAATTCAATAAAGACCAAAACGTTTTTTTTAATTATGGGTTAATATGGACAGAAATTGATACCTAAATTTTGGAAAAATACAACCATACCAACTGTTAAAATGTGGATTAGGAATATGATGGGAATAGCAGCCTTGAAGAAATGAGACTCCGACTAATAGATAAATATGACCAATTCTTAAGGAGTTGGTCTCCTTTCATCGACTTTTTGGAATCATGTGATGCAGCGGTACCATAAAGATTGCTGATTTCAGTTCATGCCGAGATAGATCTACATTCGAATAAAGATTTGAAATTTCTCTTTAAGGGGCTTCTCTCCATTTCTATTTCCACTTTATGTTTATTTTTATAAACACACTTCACGTTTCTCTACTCTCTACCATCTATTTCACTCTTTTTCCCCTTTCTATTGTCTTTGCTTCGTCTTGTTACTTCCTTCTCAAAAACTAAAAACTAGAGGTGGTACATAGAATGGATTACGTAGACATAGTTGGCAACTAAAATGAGGTTCACTGTACTGTCTTATACTGTATGAAATTTATAAAATAAACAACAACCAAAAAAAAAGCTTGCCCATAGGGTTCCTTTCAAATCTTTCTCCCCCTCACCTGTAAACCTATATACTGTCCATTCCCTCCACCGAGTTCCTCCGGCCAGTTGTTGGTTTGCGCAGGTTGAGACGTGATCAGTGAGAGTATTTAAGATTTTAGGGGTGGCACGGTGTAGCAGAGGTAGAGTTGCGCC